>NW_005178285.1:0-5870 GCF_000341285.1 Galdieria sulphuraria
TTGACTGCGGCAGCATGCATGTCCCACTACAAAACAATCTTTGATGGAACAGATTGGAGTCAAGTGAATTCTATCAAAACTATTTAAGTCATAGCCATAAAACTTGATAGTCTCAACGATACCAACGCTTTTATGAAACTGAGTTGCATGGTGTGCTGTATGATAAACAGTTGAAAAGGTTAAGGATAAATTCAAATAGCATATAATAGGTAGTCTTCAAATACAGTATTCTTAAGAAAATATGAATTCATATGAACAAGGTCAAGTCATTCTATTTGACACCAAGTTCAATAGAAAAGTTGCCAGGATAGATTAGAGTCCCTCTTTCTGCAACTTAAAATTGACCTTATCACTAGGCATAAATGATATGACAAAAACCAAAGGTACTCTATTTATGACGAACTCGTGCGTTTCTTTAGGTAAGGCTCCTTGAACGAGAGAATGAAAGGTGCTTAAGAAACAATTGACTATTCTTCATTCAACAACTTCGATCTGATTCTATCAAGCAAAGGACTTGGTCTATTCACTAGTTTCATAGTTGATTGCTCTATTTTGTAAAATTCCTTGTTTCCATTCAGTACAATTTAAACTTGGTTCAACATAGCCGAAACTATGATCTTTTAAAATCAGTTGAATTCAAACTGATTCCGGGAAACTAGCTCATATCCCTATTGTCTCTGGTCTTGTCGATTAGATAGAAAAATATATCAGTTCCACAATTGAGGAACGTATTGAGTTTTTAATATAGGCAAAGAGAGTGGTCGTAAAACACCAATCACAATTCTAAATAAATGAGGAACTATAGAAGAAATACTATGTCCACGACTCTTCGAGAACAATGCTGTAGTGAGAAGTGTTGTCCTATCGCTTCTAAGAGTTGCTGTTATTGTTGTCGTCAAATGTGCAAATCAGATAGTAAATTCTGCTTTTATAATCATTTCTGCCAGTTTATACCAAGACCTCAAGGATTTTTGCAATGAAAATAAATACAAGCAGCTTCTTTCCGGTCAAGTTGTTGATTGACATAAGATAGATTGATTGGTTCGAAGCCAAAGACCACCCGTCATGTATGATGAGGACTGATCCTACGTCATGGAATACTAGTATCAAGATCGAGTTGAATCATAAGCTTAATATTGTTCTTCCTATAAATGTTGCTGTCTACACTTTCCAAACCAGTAAAAAAAGTTACAACTATATAAAGAATAATATCTACAGAAATGCAAATAATGATTCTGCAAGTAAGATTGTATATTCCTTGCTTTATTCTACAATGTAACTTTTGAAAAGAAATTTGACTGTCTTCTATCAGTGAGAATTGTATGATATTCATTTTTGATAAAAAAATGAATAGCAAGAAGAAGAATAAGGTGAGTGTGAAAAGGATAAAGAATGCCTAAAGTAATCAGGTTCTTTGAAGCATTGGGCAATTTGTAAAGATACGGGATGCCATGGAATACACGTACACTAACCATTTTGTTTTAACAACCTACTTTTTATCTTATGGTGTTCAAATACAGGTCATGCACATCAGTAGAATGGATAAACAAAAACAAAGTACCATAAACGTTCTACTGTTACCAGTATGAGGTAATAGTAGAGAATATTTTTTCTACTAGTGACGACCAGAATATCGTTGATGTTTCTAGTGAGAATCAAAGTCAAGACTTTTGGCTCATAACACTATCTCTGTAGTCTATTAAACTAGAAAGCCATTTCTTTCTTTTTTCACCGTATATCTTTCATCATCTATTTTCTTCCAAAGCAAATTGTTGTATTCTTTTGTTCAGCGAGTTGCATAAAAGTTGAAATGAAAGGAATCATTTTCTTCATCTTGTACTACAAAAAACATTTCAACATGACAAGAAATTCAATAGCTTGTAGCAGCAAGATTACGTTGCTTCTTTTTGCGGCTCGTTTGTGACCAATCGTCTACAATCTAGTTGAATCTTCTTTTGAATCAAATGATTCTGTAGTCTATGAATAGTATAGTTTATCGCTATCATACTTTTTTACAATAAAAGTTCAGTTTTTAGTGTTCAGTAATTGCAACTTTCTTGAAAAGATAAGATAACACGATGATGACTACTCTCCGACCAGTCAATAGAAACAAGCAATAGACTTTTAACACAGTATCTTTATCAAAAAAAATAATGATTCTATGACGCAAGCTGAGCTTAATGCCAAGAAAGTAAAACGAAAACGCTCTCACCAATACTGATAGCAATTAATGGATTCAAGCAACGTTCAATTGAATTCCGTACAGATAAAAGAATAGTGAATGCTGATTGATCTATAATCATCAATAGTAACATGCTCTCAATAATCTAGAAACACATTGTCATTCAATATGAAATTCAATCCACAAATGTACCAAAATTGAATTATGGTCGACCACCTGTCCAGTAGTGCACACAGAATACAAATATCAAGGGAAAAATTGATGCTTTGCTGCAATTCGGATTCTTACCCAGTGATTCTCGAATAAATTGATCTTCAACTTGATTCTAAGTAACCCAAATAATAGTCTGCAAATCATCCTTTTAGAGTAAGGACTAGAATACTTTAGACAAATCAAGATAATCTTGGACAATTCGACTTTGGATCAAGCATACAAGGAACCTAAAGACCACATAAAACACTGCTTCGGATATAAAGACTCCGTACATAAAACAGCAAGATTTCAAGTGCAAAGGTACAAAGTCTTTATCAACTCGACAACTAGTAGTCAATAAAGTATCAATTCTACCTTAAAGAAGCCATTCTATAAAAACACTATCTAAAAGAAACTCTATTGGATAACCCAATGTCCACATAATGACAATTCAACCAACTCTCTCTTAGATACCCCTAAAAAATAACAACGTATATTAGTCTTGCTATCAAACAATTGATTTTGAATGGAAACGTTGATTCCACTTTTTGTGCATCGAGTTGTGCCGTTATCTTGTCTAACACATTGACTCCATTCATTACTAGGGCTACATTTCAATAGTCAAGTTTGAACGTTTCTAACAAGCAACGCATTAAAATGTGAGTACTTGAAAGAAATTGACATCAGAATCCTTACTCTTGTCTAGGAAATGAATATAGCTCACCCAATGATGCTTGGTTGGAACGAAATAGTATAACTAAAAGCACTTCAAAACAAGTAGTAATCAATTGAATCAAGTACAGGTTAACGTAGTCATATCTAAACAAACAACTAGTTAATATCAAAATATATAAACTAGTAGCAAATATTCGTGGCGCTGCAAAGGTATAATACGATTCACGGCTTGAGTCGATTCGCGAAGCTATCTAGGATGAAACGATCAAGAAATACATATCCGGTATCGCAAATAAAGTGCAAGTATCGCGGAGGAATAATTGGACAATCAAACACTACCAAGTTTTTCTCAAACCAAGTCTTCAGCTCCCTAGTCTTCGGTATCCTTAGTAATAATACTACTATTAATACTATATGGCAAATAATTTTTCCCGGGATAAGGACTAACTCGTTCGATAAATTCAGTATAATCTCTAATTCAAAAGTTGAATCAACCATAGAGGACATTTCACAAACTTATGAGACAGAATTTCGTCATGATGAGATATTAGACTAGTAATCAACAAATGACCAACTCGAATATAGAATGCTATCTTAAATGAGCAATACCAAGAGGTATCTTACTTTCTTTCCAATGAACAGTAAATCATTGAATTCAGTATACAATTCAAGTAATATAAAACAGTAACCAACTTCTAAATACGTTGAGAAGACCTTTTTTACGTATCTACTAGAATAATTGTGCCATATCCCGTTGAGATTTAACTAGAAGTGTTAAGATTCAGAGTACTCTAAAGCAAGTGATCATTACTTCCTTCAATACAGCTGTAACCAGAATTGTTTCGGATATCACTCTGAAATAAGATTCAAATTCAACTCATCAATAGAAACAAGGTATTGGTACGGCATAAATACATTGTCATTTATCACTTGAATCAATTGTGGTAATAGTCCGAGATTAAGAGGGAATGAAAACCACCAAAGGTTTTAAAAAGTTCAAGCAGCAAAGGAGATACAAAAAGATCCTGAAATTAGAACAGGACAAGAAGTTTGTGTTTTGCTGCTACTTGTGTAAAAATCACAGAATTGATTCTGCTTTTTGTGAGAATCAACCTCAAAATCTATAAATTATAGGTCTGATATTTTAACCCTGTGAAGCCAGGGAAGTATTGATTTACTTCTTTTCCTTGAATTTCTTTCAACTAACCTTCCTATATTCTTTCATTGAAAAGTATATACTATGTAAAACATAAATTTTTGTTCTTTATAACAATTCATATGAACAAGGGAAAACAACCAGTATTTCGTGCTAAGACAAGTTCAATTTCTATTCCCAGCAAATCGTTTATAGAGAACTTTGACAGCAATCTAGTCGATTCCTTCTTTGAATTTACACCATACCGCAGTCTTTGAATACTACTTTCTATCATCTTCATCCCTTTTCTTGTACAATGAGCATTCTATTGTTTTTCGAACACATTACAACTCTAAAAAACAAGATCATCACCATTCTACAATTACGCCGATAAAGAAGAGAAAAAACGAAATAGAGACATTATCTTATCCTTATCGACTAGATGACTAACTTCATATCAAGCTGGCCTCAGGGTAAAAACAAGTAAGATGGAAATGTTCTGAAGCATAAATAGTCAAAAGGTTTAATTTCGACATAAGAACAATACAATATATCAAGATAAATCAGTAGTAGATTCAAGATCACATAAGACAGTATGTTGTACACTTTCATGATACTGCAAGTTCACTTGTCAAAGATTACTTGATTCAACTGACTAGATTGTCTCGAATTGATCACTTGGAGTTACACATCTCTACAAATGCAAAACAACTATCACGGGGCAAAGAGATTCTTTGTGTTCGGGATTTCCAATGAAAAAAGCTTCTGAAAGGTTGTACGTCGACGTTTTCGGAAAAGAAATGACGACTAGTTCTTCATCATACTATCATGAGATAACAAATAAGTTCGTTTCAAGAATCAAAAGATAAAGATTAGTATCAAACAGATACAAGAAAATCGAAAATCGACCAGTAAAGCAACTCGATACCCTATTTGTTGTTCAAAATCAGGACCGTATGTAGTTCTACTAATAGTAAGGTGCAGGAATAGTCGTAAATGTGCAAATAATGCCTTTTTCTTTTATAAAGTCAACAATACAATTTTCTTGTATGGTAAAAAATAGGTCAAATTCGTACTTTTATCACAAAAACTATTATTAATATTCCAAGTACCACTAACCAATACACTATAACTTTGTCTTGTTGTTGTCGTTCTTGTTGTCTGCTTACAATTCCAAGTAAATAAAACAATTGCAATTTTCCAGTCAAGCCAACAACGAAGAAAACAGTAAAAGATACAAGCAGGAATCATTCTCTTTGTAGACTTGATGACTATGCCATACTGCACTAGGCTTGGGCTCATATTTCTTGTTGTTGCTGTTCTGGTTGAATTTCAAGTAGTAACGAATGGTTTGACTTTGCTGCGATAATAGAAAAATGTTTTAGGTTCGTGTCAATGTATGTGCAAACCACTTTGTTCGTCTGCGTATGCTTTCTAGGAATTATCTACCAAAAGTTGGACTTTATCTTCAGAGTCAAACCAAAACTCTAGTCGGACACGATGACATCAATGTTTGCACTCGTGTAATATTGTTGAAGTTCAACCAATCCTTCGTGAGTTTCTTTCAGAGCTACTTTGTATACTATCCAAACGCAAGCTGTTTGCACAAAATGTGAAGTCTCCTTTTCGCTTTTTGACAGCTACAACTACCACTATTTTCAACAGAATGACCTTCAGTGTGTTGAA
>NW_005178284.1:0-5776 GCF_000341285.1 Galdieria sulphuraria
GCGTTAAAGTTTTCCGAAAACATGATCGAAAATAACGATACAGATCTTTGTCTAGTTCTAAGACAACTGACAAAGTTTGTTCTGCAAAGAGTTTCCAAGAAAAAATCTTAGTGTCAACTTTTCCCGATGAACTCTTGTTGCTTTCAGTGCAATGGCCAGTGGAAACCTCCGTCTCTTTCTGCTCTTCTTCTTCTTCGGCGAATTTTTTTAGAAACTCTAAGAAATTTTCACCAAGAAAACTCTTCCCAGCTCCAAAGACATGAGGGGAAAAGCAAGCTGCAGGACGTACATTGTTCAATTCTCCGTCAACTGAAGAAAACTGGTCGTAATAAGTTCGAAGAATAGAATAAACATCTTCTTTTCTATCTATCAACGGTTCTCTAAAACTCATTTTACACGCCGCCGCCAATCCGAAATCAATTCACAACTAATGAATGTCCGAAACATTTTTAAAGAAGCTAAGAACAAAACACTTGGAGGAGGACAAAGGAGTTGGAAGGAGTGTATGTTTTATTGTTCGAGCGATTGCTTTATTTGGTGATTGGTAGAAATGATCTCCTTGACACTTCTAGACTCACAATGACAATAGAGAGAATGCAGGAATATTTTCTTGCTTGTCATGACTAGAAACTTTCTTTTACTATAGACAAGAAATAGGTTTCTATGGGTTTTTGTGGTGAATTAGATTGATGGGTACTCTTTCTATGGCTTGTATACTGTAAGAGAGTTGTTCTACTATCTTCCACACCATCCTACAAGCAAACTCCTATATACAAGTCTAATAAGATACAAACCTTTTGTAAGTTACACACGAAATACAGTGGGAAACAGATAATTACAATGAATAGGAAGTCTGTTTATGTGCAACTGGTCGTAGCACAGTTTATAAATACAAAAATATCTAAATGAGTTTGGAGAAGAGTATTATGTAGACTGTCATACTGACTTATCATTAAATACAAGCCAATATTGATATAATAGCTACACAAGTTGTCTATCCTTTGTTCGACTTTTACCAAGTTGTGAATATGTATTATCTAAAAATATCAATAAAGGCTTCAAATATAGTCACTATAACCCTTCATTTTCCACACATCGATGCTGAAAAAAGAGTAAAAGATTGAGCCAAAAAATTATTTTGCTAAAGAAGAAACCTTGTATACTTGAGTCAAGGTCGAGTAGTGTACCAACTTGAAAGCTTCAGCAATTCTCCAACTGAAAGCCACTCCATATTGAAGAACTTTTACCCAACATGACTCTTGACTGAAAGACTTTGTAGTTCCTAAGTTATCTGTCAAGTGATTGTTGTGGAATGACAATACTTCAAGATTGGATATGGTTTCCTTTGACTAATTAGAAACAATTCTGTTCCACTCTCAAAGTTGTCCTTTGCAATGCAATATAAATAGAACTCCTCTGTAAATAGTAATTTTCTGAAATAGAAAGTTTTTTATCTGACTGTCACATGGATAGAATCATTTAAGATGTCTCTTGTACTATTAATAGTCAAACGAAGTTTTATATCTATTCTTTGCAACCGGGTTACTTTCCCTATCTAAGAGTCGGTGAGTTTTCAGTCTAATTCACTAAAACAGAGTTTGGATATATAGTGTTGTTAGTACTTGTGAGATAGAGTTTGAATTGCAAACTAAAATACTTGTTTTAGTATTTGTTCTTACCTTTGCTATATTTTCTCTTGGATCCAACAAGTTTCATATTTGTAGGAGCCATTTATATGAATTCCAAGGCTAGAAATGCAGTTTGAAAAAAACACATAAAAACGAAAGGAATCTAAACTTTTATCGAATTTCAACAAGCTAAAACTCTTTTTGAGACCGCAGTGCAGGTTCTCAAGTTAGAGGAAGCCTCAAGTTTTTGCTGCCATTCCCTTCGTTTGGTCTAAAACCGAGGAAAACTCTCTTCTATTCATTTAACAAAAGACAGGAAGGACAGTCCAAGTGAAATCTACAAACAACTTTTTCTGTCTCAGTCTTTGAAAATTATAGTAAAAAAGTTACTGTTCTTTTTTCAACAGGCTAGAAAGACAACATAGCAGACAGTTGAAGAATGTTTTGAGATATTCTTTGGGTAACCACTTTACTAAGTATTTGGACAAGAAAGGATATTTTTCATTCTAGTTGTATCAACATCTATGTATGTATAGTCTATTCATTTTGAATCATTGTTACAACTCTGCAATATTATTGCAAATTGACACGAAACGATTATAAGCCAGCCTTGAAAGCCAGCTAATAAAATCTTTTCAAAGAAGACTGTATGGTGTCCAAAAGACAAGCAAATAAGATGATAACCAAGTTCCAAACATAAAAAAAAAGAGGTTACTTGCTCTTAAAAAGAAATCACAAAGGGAAGGATTGAGTAAAAATCTATTGCCAACTTAAGAAACTGTTACGGATTCTATCAAGTAAATCTAATCCAAAATCCCAAAAAGGAGGATTATCAGAAACACAAAATGCTCTTTCAAGTCCATTCAATATTTCTTCGTCAATCAGCATTTCCACATCTCTTTCACAAAGAATAACAAGTTCACAATTATCAGGTACTTTGAAAAAATCATTTCCAATAAACATTCCACTGGAGTAACAACGACTCTGATTACCCAACTCATTAGAAACATTCAATGATAACTTTGTACTAACGATAATAAGCATACAATGATGATAATCCATTGCACTGGATAAGACTTGATCATAAACAGGATCTAAAAATTTCTTGGCTTCATCTATAATATCTGACCAGCCAATTCCTTCCGACTTCCAACGTCCTTTACATGCAACTCCAACAGTAAGAACTTTGGGTTCCACAGGAGATTGTAATTGGAATATAATATCAGGACTATGAGAAGTAGCGTCCAAAGGAATGTAAATAGTCTCTAAATAAAGTGTTTCTCGAATAATCTTATTCCATTCAGTACTGGAAAAAGTTCTTCGACTCTTGTTCGATTCACTTCTAGTTTCTCTAGAACTAACAACAGACTTGATATAGTGAATAGGTGATATTGTACTGATTGGAAGTTTCATTTGTTTCCATATTGGAGACAATTGACACAACAATTCCCTCAACTCATTTCGATTCTTTGAAGGCAACATCAAAACTAGTCGTAAAGCAACAATTCCTTCAAATACACGACACTTTGAATAAAAGAAACAATCTACTGGTTCGACATCAAGTGATCCAAGAAGTATCTTTTCCAAAGAAGAAATAGAAGAGACCCTCTTGAAGATTCCAACAAATACTTTTGGAATCAGGACTTGAAAAGTATTCTGGTCAATAGGATACCGATATAATCCCATTTCAGTGACTGCATCAAATAAAAAAGACTCCGAGGTCAATATGTCATCTACTTGAAACGGTATACGATAAAGAGCCATCATCAAAAGTAAATCAAAAACACTTTTTCTATCTTCGTCCAAATTCAATATTCGTTCCACAAATGGTTCAGCACAAATTATTCGGAAATCATAGTCATTCATACAAGTCAAACATTCTTCTTTCGATATAAAAGGCTGATTTCTCACTACCACATAATTCAAAAGCATATTCACTGCACGAGTCAACAAACCAGGAACTCCACCTGTACATTCCAATAACGAATCTGCCAATTCATTTACTGAAAATGAAGAACTACATAAGACATTACAAACCGGAACTTGAGTAGGTGTTTCAAGAAGAGTCTTTTCAAGGAATTCAACGATACTGGAAGCGTCCAAAGGTGATAAAGAAATAAAATGTAATATAACTCTTGATAGCAAAAGACACATAATTCTTAATACTTAAACCCTTGCTTTTCCCAACAACTATAAAAAACAAGTCGGGTTCTTTGCACAATTGACTAATGATACCGAAAAAGTCGTTGTAAGGTCGAACCACACCTTTGTCATTCTTCTCCAGTTCAAAAAAGGTTCCCTTTGTATCAAACACACCAACTTCATCAAATGCCAACAAAAGATATTGATCAGAAGGAATGTTTAAGATTGAACGGATTTTCTGAACCAAAGCATCAGTCCTAAGTTTCAGTTCCTTGAAACATTCGTCCGGGTCTGGTTGCGGAAGACCTGATTGCAAAAAAGCAGCCTTTACTAACAAATAGTAGACTGCCCACTTTAGGTTGCGTTCTTTCGGGTCTGTGGGCTCCAACTTCCTCAAATCCACAAAGAGCAACGAAGCCCTTTTCAGCTTCTCCAAAAAGGTTCTCCTCAAAGGGTCCGAAGCAAAATTCGACAGAAAAGTTTCACCAAACCTTTGCACCAACTCCAAATAGGTTCGGGCAAAGGTCGTTTTGCCTGAGCCAAAGAGATGAGGGGCAAATGGTATCGTCAAGCGATAGTTGCAACTACTTGTTACACCCCTGAGTTGCTTTCGGCCTTTATGAAGATCATACAATTCTTTTGTCACTCGAACAACATCTCTTTCACGATCTACCACAATAGACTCAAAGTTGTCCACAGCTTTCCACTTTTCATCCAAACTCGCCATCGCCAAAGTGAAATTAAACAACCTTCAGTTTATTTCGGAGTACAAATATAAATAAATGAACGATTGACTGTTTGTCGGTCACAACAACAACAAGGAAAACAGTAAAGGATACCAATCCAACTTCTTCTCTTTATCAACTGACGACTATGTCATACCCTTTATGGCTTGGACTGAGATGATTTGAACTATAGAAGAACGATCAATATGGCTTTTTCAACTATCGATATTCTTATTCTCGTATGCTAATATAATGACAACTCTCATAGGGTACAAGGAGGATTGGAAGGAAGCCAATGTTTATTTCACAAGTTTTTTATGCTCTTTGAGAGTATAAAGCTATTGAACATGGCCCATTCTCACATAGATAAGAAAGTTTCTTTCAGAATTTTCGAGAATAGTCATGAGAGTTCCAAGCAATATAGATTGTTCATGAAGAATTTGTTCCATAGACGTCTCTCTCTAGATTTTCTGTATTTTATAGAACAGTTTTTACGTCACTTTTGCTTCATTTCGAAACACGGAACTAGAGTATGAACCAAGTCATTCTCTTGTACAGTCTATTCAAAAGCTCCAATTGAAATATTATTATTTAGTAGAAATGCAGAAACCCGCAAGCACAGCACTGCTTTATTTTCAGCAATCATCAAATTCCTTTCTTACGATATCATGACAAGTAGCAGCTTATCACTAAAGCTACAAAAGTTGATGATAGCAAAAGACAAACCAAAACAAATGTGCAAAGAAGGATCCAAAATATCGCGTGGTGTTATCAAATCTCAGAAACAACATTGACTCACACAAGTGTATCATCAATACTCAATTTCTGTAATAGAGTCAATAACTCCTGTCTCTTTCTCCTCTGAAAATAGTGGCATTTGATACTGTGGATTCTGTTAAGAGGAGAAAAGATATTTTTCAAGAAATTCAATTCAGTCGAATTGAGTCTATTCTATCGATTCTCTTCTCGTTTTTCACGTTTGAATCATAGTTGAATTCCTTCTCCTCAATAGTCGACTATACAGTTGAGGTGCTTTTGAAGGTAAACATGACTGTTTATGTTTAAAGGCTTTTGCTGCATCCTCTTGTACGGTAAACTTTGTAAAAACCACAACTTTTAAAGATATACAAGAAAGCAAACTATAAAGAATACAAAGCTGCTTTAGGAAAGATATAACTCCAAGAGGGCTATTATCTCTTCCAATATAAAAAAAAGTAAAACTTTTAAAAGCTCAGCATATTCAAAGAACGATTGTCCAGATGAGTCCTACTATCTTCTTCC
>NW_005178283.1:0-5733 GCF_000341285.1 Galdieria sulphuraria
AAAAGAAAAGGGCATTATTTGCACACTTGCGACTATTTCTGTACCTTACTATCAGTAGAACTACATACGGTCCTGCTTTTGAATTTTAAATAGGTATCGAGTTGCTTTTGCTGGTCGATTTTTGATTTTGCTTGTATCTGTTTGAGACTAATCTTTATCTTTTGACTCTTGAAACGAACTTATTTGTTATCTCATGATAGTATGATGAAGCAACTAGTCGTCATTTCCTTTCCGAAAACGTCGACGTACAACCTTTCAGAAGCTTTTTTCATTGGAAATCCCGATCACATAGAATCTCTTTGTCCCGTGATAGTTGTGTTGCATTTGGAGGGATGGGTAACTCCAAGTGATAGTCCAAATGATCCATTTGAGACAATTTCGTCAGTTGAATCAAGTAATCTTTGACAAGTGGACTTGCAGTATCGTGGACGTGTACAACATACTGTTTTATGTGATCTAGAATCTACTACTGATTTATCTGGATATATTGTGATGTTCTTATGTCGAAACCACACTTTTTGACTATTTGTGCTCCAGAATATTTCCACCTTACTTCTTCGACCCTAAGACCAGCTTCATATGGAGTAGTCATCTAGTCGATAAGGATAAAATAATATCTCTATTTCTTTTTTGTCTTCTTTATCGTCATAATTGTAGAATGTTGACGATCTTGTTCTTTAGAGTTGTAATATGTTCTTACAAGAAAAGGGATGAATATGATAAAAAGTAGTATTCAAAGACTGCGGGATGATGTCAATTCAAAGAAAGAATCAACAAGATTGCTGTCAAAGTTCTGTACAAACGATCTGCTGAGAATAGAAATTGAACTTGTCTTAGTACGACCTACTGGTTGTTTTCCCTTGTTCATATGAATGAATTGTCATAAAAGACAGATTTATGTTTTACATTGTATATACTTTTCGATTGAATAATATAGAAAGGTCATTTGAAAGAACTTCAAGGAAAAGAAGAAATGAATGCTTCCCTGGTTTCACAGGGTTAGAATATTAGACCTATGATTTGCAGATTTTGAGGTTGATCCTCACAAAAAGCAGAATCAATTCTGTGATTTTTACACAAGTAGCAGCAAAACACAAACTTCTTGTCCTGTTCTAATTTCAGGATCTTTTTGTATCTCCTTTGCTGCTTGAACTTTTTACAACCTTTGGTGGTTTTCATTCCCTCTTAATCTCGGACTATTACCAGAATTGATTCAAGTGATAAATGACAATGCATTTATGCCGTACCAATACCTTGTTTCTATTGATGAGTTGAATTTGAATCTTATTTCAGAGTGATATCCGAAACAATTCTGGTTACAGCTGTATTGAAGGAAGTAATGATCACTTGCTTTAGAGTACTCTGAATCTTAACACTTCTAGTTAAATCTCAACGGGATATGGCACAATTATTCTAATAGATACGTAAAAAAGGTCTTCTCAACGTATCTAGAAACTGGTTACTGTTTTATATTACTTGAATTGTATACTGAATTCAATGATTTACCGTTCATTGGAAAGAAAGTAAGACATCTTTTGATACTGTTCATTTAATATGACATTTTGTGTAAGAGTTGGTCATTTGTTGATTACTAGTCGAATATCTCATCAAGAAGAAATTCTGTTTCATAAGTAAATGAAATGTCCTCTATAGTTGATTCAACTTTTGAATTCTTAGAGATTACACTGAATTTATCGAACGAGTTAGTCCTTATTCCGAGAAAAACTATTTGCCATATAGTATTAATAGTAGTATTATTACTAAGGATACCGAGGACTAGGGAGATGAAGACTTGGTTTGAGAAAAACTTGGTAGTGTTTGAGTGTCGAATTATTCCTCCGAGATACTTGCACTTTATTTGCGATACCGGATATGTATTTCTTGATCGTTTCATCCTAGATAGCTTCGCGACTCGACTCAAGCCGTGAATCGCATTATACCTTTGCAGCGCCACGAATATTTGCTACTAGTTTATATATTTTGATATTAACTAGTTGTTTGTTTAGATATA
Organism: Galdieria sulphuraria; assembly: GCF_000341285.1. Classification (NCBI taxonomy): domain Eukaryota; phylum Rhodophyta; class Bangiophyceae; order Galdieriales; family Galdieriaceae; genus Galdieria; species Galdieria sulphuraria. Next base: position 2,012 of record NW_005178283.1, read on the forward strand.
ACTACGTTAACCTGTACTTGATTCAATTGATTACTACTTGTTTTGAAGTGCTTTTAGTTATACTATTTCGTTCCAACCAAGCATCATTGGGTGAGCTATATTCATTTCCTAGACAAGAGTAAGGATTCTGATGTCAATTTCTTTCAAGTACTCACATTTTAATGCGTTGCTTGTTAGAACCGTTCAAAGTTGGCTATGAAATATAGCCCTACTAATGAATGGAGTCAATGTGTTAGACAAGATAACGGCACAACTCGATGCACAAAAAGTTGAATCAACGTTTCCATTCAAAATCAATTGTTTGATAGCAAGACTAATATATGTTGTTATCTTTTTAGGGGTATCTAAGAGAGAGTTGGTTGAATTGTCATTATGTGGACATTGGGTTATCCAATAGAACTTCTGCTAGATAGTGTTTGTATAAGATGGCTTCTTTAAGGTAGAATTGATACTTTATTGACTACTAGTTGTCGAGTTGATGAAAACTTTGTACCTTTGCACTTGAAATCTTGCTGTTGTATGTACAGAGTCTTTATATCCGAAGCAGTTTCTTATGTGGTCTTTAGGTACCCTGTATGCTTGATTCAGCGTCGAATTGTCCAAGATTATCTCGATTTGCCTAAAGTATTCTAGTCCTTACTCTAAAAGGATGATTTGCAGACTATTATTTGGGTTACTTAGAATCAAGTTGAAGATCAATTTATTCGAGAATCACTGGGTAAGAATCCGAATTGCAGCAAAGCATCAATTTTTCCCTTGATATTTGTATGCTTTGTGCACTACTGGACAGGTGGTCGACCATAATTCAATTTAGGTACATTTGTGGATTGACTTTCATATTGAATGACAATGTGTTTCTAGAATATTGAGAACATGTTACTATTGATGAGCATAGATCAATCAGCATCCACCATTCTTGTATCTGTACGGAATTCAATTGAACTTTGTTTGAATCCAATTGTTCCTATCAATATTGGTGGAGCACGTTCTCGTTTTACTTTCTTGGTACCAAGCTCAACTTGCGTCATAGAATCATTATTTTTTTTGATAAAGATACTGTGTTAAAAGTCTATTGCTTGTTTCTATTGACTGGTCGGAGAGTAGTCATCATCGTGTTATCTTATCTTTTCAAAAAAAGTTGCAATTACTGAACACTAAAAACTGAACTTTAATTGAAATGAAGTATGACAGCGATAAACTATACTATTCATAGACCACAGAATCATTTGATTTAGAAGAAGATTCAACTAGATTGTAGACGATTGGTCACAAAGGAGCTGCAAAATGAAGCAAAGTAACCTTGCTGATACAAGCTATTGAATCTCTTTTTTCATGTTTATATGTTATATAGTACAAGATAAAGAAAATGATTCCTTTCATTTCAACTTTTATACAACTCGCTAAACAAAAAATACACCAATTTGCTTTGGAAGAAAATAGATGGTGAAAGATATAAGGTGAAAAAAGAAAGAAATGGCTTCCTACTTTAATAGACTACAGAGATAGTGTTATGAGCAAAAAGTCTTGACTTTGATTCTCATTAGAAACATCAACGATATTCTGGTCGTCACTAGTAGAAAAATATTCCCTACTATTACCTCATACTGGTAACAGTAGAACGTTTATGGTACTTTGTTTTTGTTTATCCATTCTACTGATGTGCATGACCTGTATTTGAACACCATAAGATAAAAAGTAGGTTGTTAAAACAAAATGGTTAGTGTACGTGTATTCCATGGCATCCCGTATCTTTGCAAATTGCCCAATGCTTCAAAGAACCTGATTACTTTAGGCATTCTTTATCCTTTTCACACTCACCTTATTCTTCTTCTTGCTATTCTTTTTTTATCAAAAATGAATATCATACAATCCTCACTGATAGAAGCAAATCAAATTTCTATTCGAAAAGGCAAAGTGTAGAATAAAGCAAGGAATACCCAATCTTACTTGCAGAATCATTATTTGCATCTCTGTAGATATTATTCTCTATATAGCTGTGACTTTCTTTACTAGTTTGGAAAGTTTATACAACAACATTTATAGGAAGAACAAGATCAAGTTTACAATTCAACTCGATATCGATACTATTATTCCATGAAGAAGAATATCACTCCTCATCATACTCGACGAACGGTTTTCGAATTCGAACTAATCAATCAATCTTATGTCAATCAACAACTTGACCAGAAAAAAGTTGCTTGTATTTATTTCATTGCAAAAATCATTGAGGTCTTGGTATAAACTGGCAGAAATGATTACAAAAGCAGAATTTACTATCTGATTTGCACATTTAACGAAAACAATAACAGCAACTCTTAAAGGAGATAGGGCAACACTTCTCACTACAGCATTATTCTCGAAGAGTCATAAACATAGTATTTCATCCATAGTTCCTCAATTAATTAGAATTATGGTTGACGTTTTACGACCACTCGCTTTCCCTATATTAAAAACTCAATACATCCCTAAATTGTGGAACGGATATATTTTTCCATCTAATAGACAAGACCAGAGACAATAGGGATATGAGCTAGAGTCCAGGAACCAGTTTGAATTCAACTGAGTTCAAAAGATCATAGTTTCGGCTATGTTGAACCGAGTTTAAACTGTATTGAGTGGAGAAATAAGCGACTGTGCAAAGCAGGGCAATCAACTATGAAACTAGTGAAAAGACCAAGTCCTTTGCTTGATAGAATCAGATCGAAGTTGTTGAATGAAGAATAGTCAATTGTTTCTTAAGCACCTTTCATTCTCTCGTTCAAGGAGCCTTACCTAAAGAAACGCACGAGTTCGTCATAAATAGAGTACCTTTGGTTTTTGTCATATCATTTATGCCTAGTGATAAGGTCAATTTTAAGTTGTAGAAAGAGGGACTCTAATCTATCCTGGCAACTTTTCTATTGAACTTGGTGTCAAATAGAATGACTTGACCTTGTTCGTATGAATTCATATTCTTGTTATGAATACTGTATTTGAGGAGTACCTATTATATGCTATTCGAAATTTTCCTTAAACTTTTTCCACTGTTTATCATACACCTCATCCTGTAACTTGGTTTCACAAAAGCGTTGGTATCGTTGAGACTATCAAGTTTTATGGCTATGACTTAAATAGTTTTGATAGAATTCACTTGACTCCAATCTGTTCCATCAAAGATTGATTTGATAGTGGGACGTGCATGCTGCCCCAGTTAACTACAAAATCATATACATACGAGATAATTCAACTCAATTGAACGGAACTGTATGCTCAGCAACTTTAGAGATCATTCCTATTTTAAGTAGAAGAACGCAAACATTCGGTTTTATGTTGTTTGAAAGATTTGAATCCACATAATAACTTGAGAAGATTGACGAAGAAGTACTTTGATCCTAACCTTAGATCGGTAGTACTTCAAGTCGTGCTGAGATACATGGTTATGTCCGTTTGCTTTCTATGGTGAAAAAAGTTGTCTCTTATCTTTTTTATATTAAGCTATTACAAATTCGAGTTGATCATCTGGTACAGCTTTCAGTGGGTCATGGTCATTTGCACAACAGACTCTTTGTTATCTTTATGGATGAAGAATTGAGTTTGGCTTGTGTTGATTCATTGATTGAATGATTGATTGCATTGTGTCATACTAGCCTATTTATTTATCAACTGACAAATAATTGCACTTGGATTAGTAAAATTGACTGATTCCAGTATTTGAGGAATAGTAGCAGGACAATTCTATTTAA
>NW_005178282.1:0-5729 GCF_000341285.1 Galdieria sulphuraria
TTCGTTTTTTAATTATTCTTCTAATTTATTTCTTTCGATCCATTCTAATTTTTCTCCTCTCCAATTGAATCTTTGTAAAAAAAAATTAATTCAATTGCTTTTTTTTAATTTAAATTAACAAAGTATACAATCAAGGCAAAAGACTCTCTATGAACTACTTTAGATAGTAAGAAAAAGAGAAATCAAAAGTGAGAATATATGTTAAAGTGCAAAAAGAAGTGTAAAAAGTCTGTGTCGTATACTGGCGCTCAACATATTATGCAGAATCAGACCCAATAGCAAAATCAAAATTCTCGTCTTATAGAATAGAATAGCAATATGATCCAACATTTAGTTATTTGTAAAAAGAATGCACTCCAATGAGTTGTGGTCAACGACTTGTTATATAGTAAAAGCTATCTGCAGCTATGAAAAGAGAATGTAGGGATTTTCTCTCATTATGATTCTTGCCAAGCAAACTATCAACTAGGTTATCCTTTATGCGTTAAGATAACTGACTACTAGTACTAGTTGGTATTTTGTTTGTCAAACCTACTTGAGTAAATTCTTCTAATAAATCCATATGAACATTGTGTGCATTTGCTACTAAAGAGACTATCGACGATATATAAATACTATATGAAACAAAGTCTAAGATATGAATAACTCCACTTACATATGGGATAGTTTTCGTGTGCTAGTATAAAACAACTTGATGGAAAAAAAGACTTATGAAAAATAGACAGACAATATACGATAGTTCAAACAACCAATGTCATTCTAGTAACACTATCCAAGCCATATTCAACTTGAGAATGCACAATGAACTTACTCGTATTTATGCCACTTGCTTTGTATATGTCTTCTTCAATGGTTAAAACTTGTCTCTGATTCACAAATCAGCAAATTGTCTAAAGTGCATTCTTACATCGGCATGATGTAAAAGTCTGCAGGAGTGAGATCGTTTTTTCCAACTTCTTTCCAATCTGAGTTTTCATACTACAAAAAAAGTTATCAGTTCGTTTCTCAATCATCATAAAAAATACTCTTTTGTCTTTCTATTTGCTGAAAAAAAAAGAGTAATAAGTTAACGAATTGATAGTGTACTACAATTCTTTAGTCTTCTGCCTGGCAATCCAAATGTATGTACTTTTTTATATGATTTGTTCGTGCTTCTTGAAATAACTAGCTTCATACCATCAAAGTCATTTCTTTTATCATCTGGAACAATCTCTTCCCAGTGCAAGTTGACCAGGTTTTGTTCGTTCGGTCGTAGAGCAGTTTCCATCTGACCTTGGTGTCGAAGAAAATTGACAAACTTGAGTGTACAAACTTTGGTAAATGTTTTCTTCTTCTTCTCAGTATGGACTGTCAAGTCTACTGCTTTCTCCCTTTCTTTATACCTTGGTTTCCTTGGAAAGTTTCAAAAAGCTACAAAGTAAACCTGCCCTCGCTCCTTTTCGGTCACATAGTACTTGATTACTTTAACACATATACATATATGTATGTATGTATGTTTAGAGCGATATAGGCTTGACACTTTTTGTTGAGTTTAAAAGAAACAAAAATTGAGTCAATGATGGATAGGATGTATATCTAATAGCTTTGCAATTGTTAAAAACACTCGAATATTTTCGAGTCAAACGAAAAGGTAGTCGGAACAACGAAGTTCGGAGTCTCTATGAAAGAAAAAAGACAATGAAATTTGATAAACAATTGGCAATGTTGGTCAACAGAGTAAAAGCCAGTGAACAAAGAATTCGTGAAATGCATGGACCAGTCCATTCTCAAAAGAATAAGAATATGCGAGTAGTAAACAGAAAGCTTTATGAATAAATGGATGAGATGTAACTTTATGTAGTTTCCATTTATGAAAGGCATACTGAAAGTTATCTATCGGAATCCTTTTATCCAGAATAAGGTAAAGTAAGATCGTTGGCAACTTTCAACGAAACAATTATTATGGTGCTTCTTATGCTATTGCCAATTACCAAAGGACTGCTAGTCAGTTGAAAAAAGTCCATATCAAGTATACAACACCTCAAAGTGACTACTGTTTGACAATCAAACCCTTTCCAAATTTGGCAAGGTTTTCTTATTTCTTTCACGGAAACAAAAAAACGATTTTACCTTTTATATTCCAAAGTTTAAAGTATTTGACAGTTGTACGAGACTGAAATTTACAATGGACACAAAGTTATGAAACAGTATCAGAAGATCTTCAAGGACATGAAAAAGTATGCGTTGACTTTGTCAACGTTCATAAAATCGTTTTCTTTGTTAAGGCATACAAATAAGTGTTTTCAAGTAGGTATTTCAAACATATTTTAACAGGAAACAATTGTGCTCAAATTTGAATTTCCGAGACAAAAAAGAGGTATCATTTATCGAAGGAAATTTGCAAAGAAAATGACACCTTGTGTTTTTCTGTTCATAAAGGTGTAGAACCATACATAAAATGGTGGGGAAATGGAAAAATAACACTTGAGCTTGTTTTGGAAAACTCCATACAATAAAACTAATCGTTCAATAAATGAAAGTTTTATCTATCACCATCTCATGGATCATTTCAACCGTCTCTCTCGATATCTTGTTATATTTGAAATAGCTTCCTTGAAGAAAAGTCTTGTAAAAAGTGGAACAAAGTGTGCGACACCAACTTTGACTCAAATGACGTTGTTCATATTTTTTTGTGCCTTTTCCATTTTCCCATAAATATATAGTTTCATACTTTTTGTTTCACTCGCTCATTTTTGCACAGAGTTTTCTCGTCTTTTAAAACTCAAAATGCTTTATCTGCTTATAAGAGTCAACTCATACTCCCAGGTTTCATTTCTTCCATAGTCTTGAGCCTACAATCCAACACTATCGTTTCTCTATAGCCTTTTTCCAATCCATTTCATATTCGAGCGACAAAATTGAGCTTTGTAAATACAACATACGCTGCAGCAGGCTTGTATATTCTTCTCTCAACGAAGCAAACACAGACGTTCTTTTCTAGTTGCTTTCTTTTGAACTTTTCAAAAAGTTTCCTATAGACCTCTGGTGGTGAGATCCCTTCCACCGGTGACGTCTTTCAGCAATCCAACGTCTATTGATGTGGATATTACGTTAAACCAGATAGTAGTAAACAATAAATAAACCCAGAATATGCAGCAAATTGTTCCATTTATTGTTTGACAGAAACTATTCGAGATACTTTTCAACAATTTCAATGGCACTCTCGCTTGTGTTTTCAAGTCTACGATGTCAGTAACTGTAAATCGATTGGAAGAAATGTTGAACCATTCCTTGAAATTTTTCTGGGTATCACCTGTAATGTATCTACTTTATCTTCTTCGATTGACTCCAACATACGTATTCGTTTAACGTGTATACCTCTTCATAAAACTCAAACAGCATTGCTACAGCATGAAGAGGATCTTTTTTTTAACCATTCCTTGACTTTTAAAAGGCAAAGTAGTACCTAATAGAATCTACATTTCCAAGACTTGTGCTTTCAAACAAAAATCCAACAGAGTCGCTCTAAAACTAGTCAATAGGTTCTTGGACAGATTGTTCAAAGCACGTCGAGACGCATTCATAAAAGTGTGAAGAGTCAAATGGTCGAAATAAATAAATGTGACGATACAGAATAAACAGATGGGATTGGAGAAAGAGTCGTCGAGGAGGAGTCTCGTCATTTGAAAGAGTCGGTTTCTTGGTGATCCATCAATGTTTCTTGTACAAAGTCCAACCTGGCTTGCGTCTCTTCTTGAAAAGCTGGGACAATAGCTAAAACATTAGGTTGGGTATTATACAATGAATAAAACTCCTTGATTACTACTAGACCTTTGAGGATAATCTCTCCATTGTTATCGGTAATAAATGTACAAGCTGTTTTTGGCTTACACGGCATCCTTTTGCAACGTCTTGAACGGTGGTCTCTGTGTTTTCAAGAAACTGAGTGAATCACAAAATATCTTTACAAGACAACGTGAGGTGTTTATCCATTTCTGTGGAGTGTTGATATAACCTTGAGAACCAGAAAAGGAAACCAAAAAAGGATTTCATCTATTCCCCAAAAAAAGGGACAGAAAGATTGATTGGTTTTACAAGGAAACAAGCAGTTCCAAAAAAAAGGATGAAAAAAGCTGCAAGACTATGTTCAACCAGCTATATTGCGTTCAACAGACTCGACACAACCAATTGGTAACGAGTCTCTGATATGGATGACAACACTCTCTCAAACTATAGGAGAGAATGGGCAAGCAATGTCATCAAGGTTTTGGGTAAACATGGGAAAAGACTGTCGTTTAACTTGATGATGGGTAAGAATCAACAAGGCAGGGAATTCTACAGTAATAGCAATCTAATGAGAAACCAATGCCAAGTCTTGTTGTCTCATCCAAAAAGCAACCAACAAAGATTGACAAATTTGCAGAGGGTTGGTATGTAAAGACGTGATTGAAGCTTCTATTGTATTTGATCGTAAAGGCTTTTTCATGACATAGTTGCAAAGAAGAAAAGGCTTCATAAAGCGAATTCACTTTTTTTTCGTTGCAAGTGATTTCTTGGATCTGGTAATTGAGAATAGTCAACCAACATCATGAATTGATATTTGAGTTTAGAAAAGGAGATATCAAGGAGTTAACGAATATGTAAAGGTGATTTCGTGGAGACTTGTTAAAAGTCTCACAAATGTAGGGGTACAATACGCTTATTGTATGGATAATTTGAGGGAATAGTAGGGGAATATTGTCCCGATGTAAGGGCAGTGTCTGGAGAGTGAAACATACTTCTTTAGGTATCACCTGAAGACAATCTAGTAAAACCAAACCTATCTCCAAGGCTGTAGTTGCTGCACTTTTTAGTACAGACATTAACAAGCCCTTGTCGTTGACGACTAGAACACAGTTCTTGGCTATGGACAAGACTGTACTCCAATCCTTCAAGTATGGTTATGCTTCAACAGGTAAACAAAAAGTTGTCAAGGGTTCTTTTCTTGTGTTTCGTGGGTGCCTTTGTCTCAAGGTTTCGTAAAGACTTGAGTCTCCGAAAAGGACAACTTTTCTTTGACTTTTACTACTTGTAGCTTTGTTCAATGTCTTGGTAAACCAAACGATGATATCATTCAACTGGCTACTCAACTCAATAACACGTGTGTTTTTCCAAACTCGTTACTCTCAAGGGTACTTGTCCATTTTTAAAGAGTCATTTCAAACAATATTGAGGTGGAACCTAAACATGTTACAGACTGTGATTTTGCTGAATTGAAACGTATTTTTTTGTTATGGTTATTCAAAACAAGTACTTTTGAAAGAAAGGAAAAAAATAACCATTTTTTTGTCATTCTTCTCTTCTTTTGCATAGAATGTGTCTTTATAGCATTGGCTCTTAATGTTTCGTTATCACTGTGGAAATCAAAGTTAACTTTCTTGGAATGATCTTTTACTGTTTCAAATGGCTTTACTGATTTTTACACACACTGTCCTCAATTTCAAATGCCCCATTTCCAATTTACCCATTCTTCCCCGCATCCACAATGGCAATTTCCAAATCACGATCACCTTTGCAGTTGGCCCAAATTGGCCCCCTTTCCCCACCCATTTTCCCCTTGGCAATTTTCCCTCTCTCTCCCATTTCCAATTTACCCTCAGCCCACCCCCACAATGGCAATTTCAAATCACGATCGCATTGGGGTTGGCCCCAATTGACCCTTTCCCCACCCATTTTCCACTTGGCAATTTCCCCACTCTCTCCCATTTCCA
>NW_005178281.1:0-5707 GCF_000341285.1 Galdieria sulphuraria
CGTGAGTCAAACGGAAAGGTAGTTAGAACAACGAATTTCGGAGTCTCTATGAAAAAAAAGACAATGAAATTTGATAAACAATTGGCAATGTTGGTCAACTGAGTAAAAGCCATTGAACAAAGAATTCGTGAAATGTATGGACCAGTCGATTCTCAAATGAATAAGAATATGCAAGTAGTAAACAGAAAGCTTTATAAATAAATGGATGGGATGTAACTTTATGTAGTTTTCATTTATGAAAAGCCTACTGAAAGTTATTTATTGGAATCCTTTTATACAGAGTGAGGTAAAGTAAGATCGTTGGCAACGTTGAACGAAACAATTAATATGGTGCTTCTTATCTTATTGCCAATTATCAAAGGACTGCTAGTCAGTTGAGAAAAGTCCATATCAAATATGCAATACCTCAAAATGGCTACTGTTCGACAATCAAACCCTTTCCAAATTTTGTAAGGTTTTCTTATTTCTTTCACGGAAACAAAAAACGATTTACCTTTTAAATTCCAAAGTCTAAACTACTTCGCAGTTGTACGAGACTGAAATTTACAATGGACACAAAGTTATGAAACAGTATCAGAGGATCTCCTAGGAAATGAAAAAGTACACGTTGACTTTGTCAAAGTTCATAAAATCGTTTTCTTTGTTAAGGCATACAAATAAGTACCTTCAAGTAGGTATTTGAAACATATTTTAACAGGAAACAATTGAACTTAAAATTGAATTTTCGAGACAAAACAGAGATAGCATTTATCGAAGAAAATTTGCATAAAAAAGAATGACACCTTGTGTTTTTCTGTTCATAACGGTGTAGAACCATACATAAAATGGTGCGAAAATGGAAAAATAACACTTGAGCTTGTTTTGGAAAACTCCATACAATAAAACTAATCGTTCACTAAATGAAAGTTTTATCTATCACCATCTCATGGATCATGTCAACCGTCTCTCTCGATATCTTGTTATACTTGAAATAGTTTCCTTGAAGAACAGTCTTGTAAAAAGTGGAACAAAGAGTGCGACACCAACTTTGACTCGAATGACGTTGTTCATATTTTTTTGTGCCTTTTCCATTTTCCCATAAATATATAGTTTCATACTTTTTGTTTCACTCGCTCATTTTTGCACAGAGTTTTCTCGTCTTCTAAAAGTCAAAACGCTTCATCTCCTTGTAAAAGTCTACTCATATTCCCAGGTTCCATTTCTTCCATAGTCTTGAGCCTATAATCCAACACTATCGTTTCTATATAGCCTTTTTCCTAACCATTTCATATTCGAGAAACAAAATTGAGCTTTGTAAATACAACATACACTAAAGCAGGCTTGTATATTCTTCTCTCAACGAAGCAAACACAGACGCTCTTTTCTAGTTGCTTTTTTTGAACTTGTCAAAAAGTTTCTTCCTCTGGTGGTGAGATCCCTTCCACGGGTGATGTCTTTCAGCAATCCAACGTCTATTGATGTGGACATTACGTTAAACTAGATAGTATTAAACAATAAATAGACCCAGAGTATGCAGCATCTCTTCCATTTATTGTTTGACAGAAACTCTTGGAGATAGTTTTCAAGAATTTCAATGGCACTCTTGCTTGTGTTTTCAAGTCTATGATGTCAGTAACTGTAAATCGATTGGAACAAATGTTGAACCATTCCTTGAAATTTTATTGCGTATCACCTGTAATGTATCTACTTTATCTTCTTCGATTGACTCCAACATACATATTCGTTTAACGTGTATACCTCTTCATAAAACTCAAACAGCATTGCTACGGCATGAAGAGGATCTTTTTTTTAACCATTCCTTGACTTTTAAAAGGCAAAGTAGTACCTAATAGAATCTACATTTCCAAGGCTTGTGCTTTCAAACAAAAATCCAACAGAGTCGCTCTAAAACTAGTCAATAGGTTCTTGGACAGATTGTTCAAAGCACGTCGAGACCATTCATAAAAGTGTGAAGAGTCAAATGGTCGAAATAAATAAATGTGACGATACAGAATAAACAGATGGACTTGGAGAAATAGTCGTCGAGGAGGAGTCTTGTCATTTGAAAGGGTCGGTTTCTTGGTGATCCATCAATGTTTCTTGTACAACGTCCAACCTGGCTTGTGTCTCTTCTTGAAAAGCTGGGACAATAGCTAAAGCATTAGGTTGGGTATTAAACAATGAATAAGTCTCCTTGATTACTGCTAGACCTTTGAGGATAATCTCTCCATTGTTATCGGTAATAAGTGTACAAGCTGTTTTTGGCTGTACGTGGCATCTTTTTGCAACGTCTTGAACGGTGGTCTCTGTGTTTTCAAGAAACTGAGTGAATCACAAAATATCTTTACAAGACAACTTGAGGTGTTTATCCATTTCTGTGGAGTGTTGATATAACCTTGAGAACCAGAAAAGGAAACCAAAAAAGGATTTCATCTATTCCCCAAAAAAAGGGACAGAAAGATTGATTGGTTTTACAATGAAACAAGCAGTCCCCAAAAAAGGATAGAAAAAGCTGCAACAGTATGTTCAACCAGCTGTATTGCGTTCAACAAAAACGACACAACCAATTGATAACGAGTCTCCGATATGGATGACAACACTCTCTCAAACTATAGGAGAGAATGGGCATGCAATATCATCAAGGTTTTGGGTAAACATGGGAAAAGACTGTCGTTTAACTTGATGATGGTTAAGAATCAACAAGGCAGGGAATTCTACAGTAATAGCAATCTAATGAGAAACCAATGCCAAGTCTTGTCGTCTCATCCAAAAAAGGGACCAACAAAGATTGACAAATTTACAGAGAACTTGGTATTTAAAGACGTGATTGAAGCTTCTATTGTATTTGATAAAGGATTTTTCATGACATAGTTGCAAAGGAGAAAAGACTTCATAAAGCGAATTCACTTTTTTCATTACAAGTGATTTCTTTGATCTGGTAATTGAGAATAGTCAACCAACATCATGAATTGATATTTGAGTTTAGAAAAGGATATATCAAGGAGTTTAGGAATATGTAAAGGTGATTTCGTGGAGACTTGTTCAAAGGAAAAGTCTCACAAATGTAGGGGTATAATACGCTTATTGTATGGTAATTTGAGGGAATAGTAGGGGAATATTGTCCCGATGTAGGGGCAGTGTTTGGAGAGTGAAACATACTTTTATAAGTATCACTTGAAGACAGTCTAGTAAAACCAAACCTATCTCCAAGGCTGTAGTTGCTGCACTTTTTCGTACAGACTTTAACAAGCCCTTGTCGTTGACGACTAGAACACAGTTCTTGGCTATGGACAAGACTGCACTCCAATCCTTCAAGTATGGTTATGCTTCAACAGGTAAACAAAAAGTTTTCAAGGGTTCTTTTCTTGTGTTTCTTGGGTGTCTTTGTCTCAAGGTTTCGCAAAGACTTGAGCTTCGAAAAGGACAACTTTTCTTTGACTTTTACTACTTGTAGCTTTGTTCAATGTCTTGGTAAACCAAACGATGATATCATTCAACTGGCTACTCAACTCAACATCACTTGTGTTTTTCCAAACTCGTTACTCTCAAGGGTACTTGTCCATTTTTAAAGAGTCATTTCAAACAATATTGAGGTGGAACTTAAACATGTTACAGACTGTGATTCTGCTGAATTGAAACGTATTTTTTTGTTATGGTTTTTCAAAACAAGTATTTTTGAAAAAAAGGAAAAAAAATAACCATTTTTTGTCATTCTTCTCTTCTTTTGCATAGAATGTGTCTTTAAAGCATTGGCTCTTAATGTTTCGTTATCAGTGTGGAAATCAAAGTTAACTTTCTTGGAATGATCTTTTACTGTTTCAAATGGCTTTATTGATTTTTACACACACTGTCCTCAATTTCAAACATCCATAATGGCAATTTTCAAATCAACACAGTCGCCTTTGGGTTGGCCCCTCTTCAATTTCCTCACACCTTTTTCCCCCATCGCAATTTCCCCACTTTCTCCCATTTCCTCCAATTTACCCATTCTTTCCCACCCCACACCCATGATGGCAATTTTCAAATCAAAATTGCGCGGGCCCATTCCAAACCGGCCACTCTTTTCAAATTGCCCACCTTTCCCATTAGCAGAAAAAATCAGTAAAAAGTGTGTATATTGGTGCTCAATATATTATGCAGAATCAAACCCAACGGAAACGACGAAATCTTCATTTTACAGTATACCAATATCATTCAACATTGGGTCAATTCTGAAAACAACAGACTCAAACGAGTTAAGGTCAACGATCTGTTTAGTATTGAAAGTAATTTACAACTATGAGGAGAGAATTTGGGGATTTTCTTCCATTATGATTCTTGTCAAGCAAACTATCAACTAGATTGTCCTCTGTGTGTTTAGATGAAAGAATACTAGTACTCGTTGGTATTTCGTCCGCCAAGTCTACTTGGGTAAATTCTTCCAATAAATTCATACAATCGTGAAGCAATTGGTATTAAATAGACTATTGAGGATATATAAGCCCTATATGAACCAAAGTCTCGGGTATAACGGTTCTTCTTATGGGACTGAGAGTTTTATAGTGCCACGATAAAATATCTTGATGAGCTAAAAGACTCATAATAGACGAACAACCCAGTGTGGTTCAAACAACCCATTTCATTCTATTAGCACTGTCCAATCCAGTCGGTATTCAACTGGAGAATGAACATGAAACTACTCCTATTTATATCACTTACCCTGTATATATTTTTTTCTATGGTTACAACTTGTCTTTGACCCGCAAATCAACTATCTGTCTGAAGTGAATTCTTAGATCACCCTTTTGAATAGAGTTGTCCTGCTACTATTCATCAAATACTGGAATCAGTCAATTTTACTAATCCAGGTGCGATTATTTGTCAGTTGATAAATAAATATGCTAGTATGACACAAAGAAATCAATCATTCAATCAAACAATCAGTTAGTGAAGCAACACAAGCCAAACTTAATTCTTCATCCATAAAGATAACAAAGAGTCTGCTGTGAAAGACACCTTGTCCTAGTAAAAGCTGTACCAGATTATCAACTCGAATTTGTAATAGCTTAATATAACAAAGATAAGAGACAACTTTTTTCACCAAAGAAAGTAAACGGACATGACCATGTATCTCAGCACGACTTGAAGTACTACCGATCTAAGGTTATGATCAAAGTACTTCTTCGTCAATCTTCTCAAGTTGTCATGTGGATTCAAATCTTTCAAACAACATAAAACCGAACGTTTGCGTTCTTCTATTTAAAATAGTAATGATCTCTAAAAGCTGCCGAGCATACAGTTCCGTCCATTTCAGTTGAATTGTCTCGTATGTATATGATTCTGTAGTTAACTGCGGCAGCATGCATGTCCCACTATCAAATCGATCTTTGATGGGACAGATTGATGACAACTTAGTTCTATCAAAACTATACAATTCATAGCCATAAACTTGATAGTCTCAACGATACCAAGGCTTTTATGAAACTAAGTTACATGATTTGCTGTGTGATAAACAGTGAAAAAGAAGTTAAGGGTAAATTCAAATAGCATATAATAGGTACTCTTCAAATACAGTATTCAAAACAAGAATATGAATTCATATGAACAAGGTCAAGTCGTTCTATTTGACACCAAGTTCAATACAAAAGTAGCCAAGATAGATTGAAGCCCCTCTCTCGACAACTCCAAATGAGCAACTAACTAGGCATAACTGATATGATAAATACCAAACGTACTCTATTTATGACCA
>NW_005178280.1:0-5684 GCF_000341285.1 Galdieria sulphuraria
GTCATATTCAACTTGAGAATGCACAATGAACTTACTCGTATTTATGTCTCTTGTCCTTGTATAAGTCTTCTTCAATAGTTAAAACTTGTCTTTGATTCACCAACCAGCAACTTGTCTAAAGTGCATTCTTACATCGGCATGATGTAAAAGTCTGCGAGAGTGAGATCGTTCTTCCAACTTCTTACCAATTTGAGTTTCCATACTACAAAACAAGTTATCAGTTCGTTTCTCAATCATCATAAAAAATACTCTTTCGCCTTTCTATTTGCTGAAAAAAAAAGAGTAATGAGTTAACGAATTGATAGCGTATTACAATTCTTTAATCTTGTGTCTGGCAATCTATATATACTGTACTTTTTTATATGAATTGTTCGTGCTTCTTGAAATAACTAGCTTTACACCATCAAAGTCATTTCTTTTGGTATCTGGAACAATCTCTTCCCAGTGCAAGTTGACCAGGTTTTGTTCGTTCGTTCGTAGAGCTGTTTCCATCTGACCTTGGTGTCGAAGAAAATTGGCAAACTTGAGTGTACAAACTTTGGTAAATGTTTTCTTTTTCTTCTCAGTATGGACTGTCAAGTCTACTGCTTTCTCCGTTTCTTTATACTTGGTTTCCTTGGATAGCTTCAAAGAGCTACAAAGTAAACCTGCTCTCTCTCCTTTTTGGTTACATGGTACTTGATTGCTTTAATCTATATACATATATATATATACATATATGTATATATGTGTGTGTTTAGAGCGATATAGTCTTGACACCTCGTTTTCTGAGTGTAAAAGAAACAAAAATTGAGTCAATGATGACAGATAGGATGTATATCTAATAGCTTTGCAATTGTTGAAACACTCTGAATATTTTCGAGTCAAACGAAAAAATAGTTAAAACAACGAATTTTGGAGTCTCTATGGAAAAAAAAAAGACAACGAAATTTGATAAACAATTGGCAACGTTGGTCAGCTGAGTAAAAGCCAGTGAACAAAGAATTCGTGAAATGTATGCACCAGTCCATTCTCAAACGAATAAGAATATGCGAGTAGTAAATAGAAAGCTTTATGAATAAATGGTTGAGCTGTAACTTTATGTAGTTTCCATTTATGAAAGGCCTACTGAAAGTTATTTATTGGAATCCTTTTATACAGAGTGAGGTAAAGTAAGATCGTTGGCAACTTTGAGCGAAACAATTATTATGGTACTTCTTATCCTATTGCCAATTACCAAAAGACTGCTAGTCAGTTGAAAAAAGTCCATATCAAATATACAACACCTCAAAATGACTACTGTTTGACAATCAAACCCTTTCCAAATTTCGCAAGGTTTTCTTATTTTTTCAAGGAAACAAAAAACCATTTTACCTTTTATATTCCAAAGTTTAAACTATTTCGCAGTTGTACGAGACTGAAATTTACAACAGACACAAAGTTATGAAACAATATCAGAGGATCTCCAAGGACATGAAAAAGTACACGTTGACTTTGTCAAAGTTCACAAAATCGTTTTCTCTGTTAAGGCATACAAATAAGTACCTTCAAGTAGGTATTTCAAACAAATTCCAACAGGAAACAATTGTGCTCAAATTTGAATTTTCGAGACAAAACAGAGGTATCATTTATCGAAGGAAAATTTGCAAAAAAAATGACACCTAGTGTTTCTCTGTTCATAAAGGTGTAGAACCATACATAAAATAGTGCGAAAATGGAAAAATAACACTTGAGCTTTCTTTGGAAAACTCCATACAATAAAACTAGTCGTTCAATAAATGAAAGTTTTATCTATCACCATCTCATGGATCATTTCAACCGTCTCTCTCGATATATTGTTATATTTGAAATAGCTTCCTTGAAGAAAAGTCTTGTAAAAAGTGGAACAAAGAGTGCGACACCAACTTTGTCTCGAATGACGTTGTTCAAATTTTTTTGTACCTTTTCCATTTTCCCACAAATATATAGTTTTATACATTTTGTTTCACTCGCTTATTTTTGCACAGAGTTTTCTCGTCTTCTAAAAGTCAAAACGCTTCATCTCCTTGTAAAAGCAACTCATATTTCCAAGTTTCATTCCTTCCATAGTCTTGAGCCTATAATCCAACACTAACGTTTTTATATAGCCCCTTTTTTCCTATCCATTTCATATTCGAGCGAAAAAATTGAGCTTTGTAAATACAACATACGCTGGAGCAGGTTTGTATAATCTTTTCTCAACGAAGCAAACACAGACGCTCTTTTCTAGTTGCTTTTTTTTGAACTTTTCAAAAAGTCTCTTACAGACCTATGGTGGTGAAATCTCTTTCACCGGTGATGTCTTTCAGCAATCCATAGTCTATTGATGTGGATATTACGTTAAACCAGATAGTAGTAAACAATAAATAAATCCAGAATATGCAGCAACTTTTTCCATTTATTGTTTGACAGAAACTCTTGGAGATAGTTTTCAACAATTTCAATGGTACTCTCGCTTGTGTTTTCAAGTCTATGATGTCAGTACCTGCAAATCGATTGGAAGAAATGTTGAACAATTCCTGGAAATTTTTCTGGGTCTCATCTGTGATGTATCTACTTTATCTTCTTCGATTGACTCCAACATACATATTCGTTTAAAGTGTATTCCTCTTCATAAAACTCAAACAGCATTGCTATGGCATGAACAGGATCTTTTTTTTAACCATTCCTTAACTTTTAATAAAAAAAAAAAGCAAAGTAGTACCTAATAGAACCTACATTCCAAGACTTGTGCTTTCAAACAAGATGCAACAGAGTCGCTCCAAAGCTAGTCAATAGGTTCTTGGACAGATTGTTCAAAGCACGTCGAGACGCATTCATAAAAGTGTGTAAAGTCAAATGGTCGAAGTAAATAGATGTGACGATGCAGAATAAACAGATGGGCTTCGAGAAAGAGTCGTTGAGGAGGAGTCTTGTCATTTGAAAGAGGCGGTTTCTTGGTGTTCCATCAATTTTTCTTGCACAACGTCCAACCTGGTTTGCGTCTCTTCTTGAAAAGCTGGTATAATAGCTACAACATTAGGTTGGGTATTATACAATGAATAAGTCTCCTTGATTACTGCTAGACCTTTGAGGATAATCTCTCCATTGTTATCGGTAATAAATGTACAAGTTGTTTTTGGCTTTACACGGCATCTTTTTGCAACGTCTTGAATGTTGGTCTCTGTGTTTTCAAGAAACTGAGTGAATCACAAAATATCTTTACAAAACAACGTGAGGTGTATATCCATTTATGTGGAGTGTTGATATTACCTTAGGAACCAGAAAAGAAAACCAAAAAAGGATTTCATCTATTCTCCCAAAAAAAGAGACAGAAAGATTGATTGGTTTTACAATGAAACAATCAGTTCCCAAAAAAGGATAAAAAAAGCTGCAACACTATGTTCAACCAGCTGTATTGCTTTCAACAGACTCGACACAACCAATTGGTAACGAGTCTCCGATACGGATGACAACACTCTCTCAAACTATAGGAGAGAATGGGCAAGCAATGTCATCAAGGTTTTGGGTAAACATGGGAAAAGACTGTCGTTTAACTTGATGATGGGTAAGAATCAACAAGGCAGGGAATTCTACAGTAATAGCAACCTAATGAGAAACCAATGCCAAGTCTTGTTGCCTCATCCAAAAAGCAACCAACAAAGATTGACAAATTTGCAGAGAGTTGGTATGCAAAGACGTTATTGAAGCTTCTATTGTATTTGATCGTAAAGGATTTTCCATGACATAGTTGCAAAGAAGAAAAGGCCTCATAAAGCGAATTCACTCTTTTTCGTTGCAAGTGATTTCTTGGATCTGGTAATTGAGAATAGTCAAGCAACATCATGAATTGATATTTGAGTTTAGAAAAGGAGATATCAAGGAGTTTACGAATATGTAAAGGTGATTTCGTGGAGACTTGTTAAAAGTCTAGTCTCACAAATGTAGGGGTACAAAACGCTTATTGTATGGATGATTTGAGGGAATAGTAGGGGAATATTGTCCCGATGTAGGGGCAGTCCTTTGAGAGTGAAACATACTTTTATAAGTATCACTTGAAGACAATCTAGTAAAACCAAACCTATCTCTAAGGCTGTAGTTGCTGCACTTTCTTCGTACAGACATTAACAAGCCCTTGTCGTTGACAACTAGAACACAGTTCTTGGCTATGGATAAGACTGTACTCCAATCCTTCAAGTATGGTTATGCTTCAACAGGTAAACAAAAAGTTTTCAAGGGTTCTTTTCTTGTGTTTCGTGGGTGTCTTTGTCTCAAGGTTTCGTAAAGACTTGAGCTTCGAAAAGGACAACTTTTCTTTGACTTTTACTACTTGTAGCTTTGTTCAATGTCTTGGTAAACCAAACGATGATATCATTCAACTGGCTACTCAACTCAACCACTTGTGTTCTTCCAAACTAGTTACTCTCAAGGGTACTTGTCCATTTTTAAGGAGTCATTTCAAACAATATTGAGATGGAGCTTAAACATGTTACAGACTGTTTTTTTTTTTGCTGAATTGAAATGTACTTTTGTTACGGTTCTTCAAAACAAGTATTTTTGAAAGAAAGGAAAAAAATAACCATTTTTTGTCATTCTTCTCTTCGTTTGCATAGAATGTGTCTTTAAAGCATTGGCTTTTAATGTTTCGTTTTGGAATGATCTTTTACTGTTTCAAATGGCTTTATTGATTTTTACACACACTGTCCTCAATTTCAAATGCCCCATTTCCAATTTACCCATTCTTCCCCGCATCCATATCCATAATGGCAATTTCCAAATCAACACAGTCGCCTTTGGGTTGGCCCCTCTTCAATTTCCTCACAACCTTTCCCCACCCATTTTCCCCATCGCAATTTCCCCACTCTCTCCCATTTCCTCCAATTTACCCATTCTTTCCCACCCCACACCCACAATGGCAATTTTCAAATCAAAATTGCGCGGGCCCATTCCAAATCGGCCACTCTTTTCAAATTGCCCACCTTTCCCATTAGCAGAAAAAATCACTAAAAACTGTGTATATTGGTGCTCAACGTATTATGCAGAATCAGACCAAATAGCAATAACAAAATCTTCATTTTAGAGTATACCAATATGATTCAATATTGGGTCAATTCTGGAAACAACAGACTAAAACGAGTTTCGGTCAACGACCTAAGTAATATTGAAAGTAACTTACAACTATGAGGAAAGAATGTGAAGATTTTCTCTCGTTATGATTCTTGTCAAGCAAACTATCAACTAGATTGTCCTCTGTGTATTTAAATGAAAGAATACTAGTACTCGTCGGTATTTCGTCTGCCAGATCTACTTGGGTAATTTCTTCCAATAAATCCATACGGTCGTGAAGCAATCGGTATTAAATAGACTACTGAGGATATATAAATACTATGTGAACTAAAGTCTAGGGTATAATGACTCTTCTTATGGCTCAGAGAGTTTTATAGTGCCACGATAAAAGATCTTGATGAGCTAAAGGACTCATAATAGACGGACAACCCAGTGTGGTTCAAACAATCCATTTCATTCTATTAGCACTGTCCAATCCAGTCCGTACATACTCAACTTGAGAATGCAAAATGAAACTACTCCTATTTATATCACTTACCTTGTATATATATCTTTTTCTATGGTTAACACTTGTCTTTGACCCGCAAATCAACATTCTGTCTAAAGTGAATTCTTCGATCACCTTTTGAATAGAGTGTCCA
>NW_005178279.1:0-5667 GCF_000341285.1 Galdieria sulphuraria
ACGTAGAAATATGGAAAAATAAGAATCTTTCATCTCCTCTTGGCAAAGTAATAAAGAAAGGTGAATCTTGAAATATATGTGCAAGGAGAAGTAAAAGCGTCACCACTTTTACTGTTGTTATACTAGTTAAAACTCTCAACAAGTTCTTTAGGTGGAGAACGAACCAATAGCCTTGAAACGTTTGAAGCTCGATCCTCCTTATCGTAAGTAGTTTACGTACGAGTTTGTGTATAGACAAAAGTATTCCGAACTTTTGGTCAGTTTTTTATTATCGTCCTGTTCTCTGTATACTTTCCAATTCTAGAGTTAAGTATACGATTTATTCTTCTTTATAACTCGTAATCGAACAAGATTGCTCCTTGAGCGTAATTTGCATAGAAGGAAAGGTTCTATTTCTCACAATGCAAGCCAAACAGAGTTAATGTCATTGCAATTGGAAAATGACCATTTTGCACCGTCAAGGACTTTTCCTAAATTTTGAGTGACCAACAAAGAAAGGCTCTCATCGAGAACGAGTCAAAAACTAGTTGTAGCAAAACCCGTTCTTGGTTTGTTATCAAAATAGGGTCACAAGTATTTTGAAATTTATCTTGCAGAGACAAGATTGATCAAACTCAACTCTGTTAAAAGGCTACAGTGTCGCTAGGGAGTTGCGAGGACCTTTGTTACGACACTGTTCTTCTCGTTTCACAACAATACTGAGATGTGAGATTGAATGTATCTAGCACACTTATTGTTCCAGAAACTTTTTACATATCTCCAAGTGGAATATTTTCTTTCATAAAACTCACTAGTCACTCAAAATAATATATCTCCAGTGAAAGGAGAGAATACAAAACGATCCTTCTCATAACAATCCAATTAGAAATGAACACAATGGTTTGATTGTTGGATGGAAAGGAAGGCTCAGTGAGTATTGTCAAGGCTGTGGACCTGATTCAAGTTTGCTAGTGAAACTTTTCAGACTTTAATTTCTAAAGCGAATTCGTCGTTTGATTTAGTTGGACAAGTGAATTTCTATTATCTGCGTTTCTTTTTTAAGCCCTGCAAATGTTTCTTGTAGAACAATCCATCGATTCCTGTGCTCTGAGTTCCAAGTAGACTGTAGTTTCTTTTTAGTATTTACAACTTTTATTATCTCTTTGGAATTTATATACTGTATGCAACACTTGTTTTTATTTCACTTCTGGTCTTGTATGGAAATTTGAGATTAGCGTTGTCGAGAAGAGAGCAAAGACAAAGGAGTATAAGCTGTCGTTGAGTGTTGGTACTTTAGTCAACTAGTTGTCTCACAAGTCCATTTTGTTTTACTGAAAATTGTTTCAGAGCATTTTTGCGTATTTATTAGCAGTCGAAAGTCCTGTAGTCTGTTGTTGAGATTCTGAGAATCAGGCTTGGGGCTATTATTTCAAAGATATTCTACAAGAACAAGAAACCAGTCAGACACTCAGTTGAGTGTTTTGTTCAGTACAAAGCGTTACTTTCCGTATGATAGTTTTTTGTCTTCTATATGACTCTTTTCAAGATGGAAAACTCGGTCTGTAGCTTTGCAACAGGTTTTTGAGTGTAAACGATATTTGCACTTTTTGTAAAACAAATTCATTTCTCAGGATAACGTAGGAAGGTATTTTTAATGATTATTGTTTAAGATCAATTCTATTGATTCAAATATGTCTTTTGAAATATTATTTGAGGAAAAACGACACCCATAAGGTTTGACAGTTTATGAAAAGGAAAGCTGAATAAACTTGTTTTTTGAAAGCACGGAAAAAGTTTTCAGTTCAAAATATACTCACCTTGTTGGGAACCGTGAAATAAAGCAAGCAAAAGAGCACTGCTGAAAGTCATGGTTGTGTCCACCTGGTAAAAGGTTTTGACGATGGCGACTGTAGCTATTAGTCCGTTTTGAGAAACGCCTTTGTTTTTTGAATTAGTGGGTTTACCGAAGTTGAAATATGTCTAAAAGGATATGTGAGTAGTAAGAGTGATAAAGTTGGAACTAGTATTGCTGTTGTTTCTGAAAGGCATCTATTGCAAATCGTCTTTGGTCCTTATATAGTTGGAAAGGAGGGTAACATTAGTAGTACGGTGTGAATGGGAAACAAGGAGACTTGTGTGTAACATTACTTGCGTGTCAAGAGTGCTGCTGATCTGTTTTTTTCCCAACACACTGAAGATCATGCTGTTGAAAGTAGTGGTAGTTGTAGCTGTCAAAAAGTGAAAAGGAAACTTCACATTTTGTGCAAACAGCTTGCGTTTGGATAGTATACACAGTAGCTCTGAAAGAAGCTCATGAAGGATTGGTTGAACTTTAACAATATTACACGAGTGCAAACATTGATTTCATCGTGTCCGACTAGAGTCTTGGTTCGACTCTGAAGATAAAGTCCAACTTTTGGTAGATAATTCCTAGAAAGCATACGCAGACGAACAAAGTAGTTTGCAAATACATTGACACGAACCTAAAACATTTTTATATTATCGCAGCAAAATCAAACCATTCACCACTACTTGAAATTCAACCGGAACAGCAACAACAACAAATATGAGCCCAAGGCTAGTAAAGTATGACAGAATCATCAATTCTACAAAGAGAATGACTGGTGCTTCTATCTTTACTGTTTTCTTCGTTGTTGGCATGACTGGAAAATTGCAATTGTTTTATTTACTTGGAATTGTAAACAGAACAACAACAACAACAACAACAACAACAACGAGAAAGTTATAGTGTATGGGTTAGTATTACATGGAATATTAATAATAGTTTTTGTCATAAAAGTACGAATTTGACCTATTTTTTACGATAAAGGAAAATTGTATTGTTGACTTTACAAAAGAAAAGGGCATTATTTGCACTTATACAGGATATTCCTGTACCTTACTATATCAGTAGAACTACATACGGTCCTGATTTTGAACAACAAATAGGGTATCGAGTTGCTTTATTCGTCGATTTTCGAATTTTCTTGTACATGTTTGAGACTAATCTTTATCTTTTGATTCTTGAAACGAACTTGTTTGTTATCTCATGATAGTATGATGAAGCAATTAGTCGTCATTTCTTTTCGGAAAACGTAGACGAAAAAACTTTTCAGAAGCTTTTTTCATTGGAAATCTCAATCACAAAGAATCTCTTTGTCCCTTGATAGTTGCGTTGCATTTGTAGGGATAGGCAATTGATAGTCCAAGTGATCAATTCGAGACAATTTCGTCAGTTGAATCAAGTAATCTTTGACAAGTGAACTTGCAGTATCATGAAAGTGTACAACATACTGTTTTCCGTGATCTAGAATTTACTACTGATTTATCTAAACATATTGTAATGCTCTTATGTTGAAACCATCTTATGATTATTTGTGCTTCAGAACATTTCCATCTTACTTGTTCGACCCTAAGACCAGGTTGATATGGAGTAGTCATCTAGTCGGTAAGGGTAAGATAATATCTCTATTTCTTTTTTTGTCTTCTTTATTGGCGTAATTGTAGAATGGTGAAGATCTTGCTTTTTAGAGTTGTAATATGTTCTTACAAGAAAAGGGATGAAGATGATAGAAAGTAGTGTTCGAAGACTGAGGGATGTTGTCAATTCAAAGAAAGAATCAACTATATTACAGTCAATGTTCTATATAAACGATTTGCTGGGAATAGAAATTGAACTTGTCTTAACACGAAATACTGGTTGTTTTCCCTTATTCTTATGAATTGTTATAAAAGACAAAAATTTATGTTTTACATAGCATATACTTTTCAATTGCATAATATAGAAAGGTCAGTTGAAAGAAATTCAAGGAAAAGAAGTAAATTAATACTTCCCTGGCTTCACAGGGTTAGAATATCAGACCTACGATTTATAGATTTTGAGGCTGATCCTCACAAAAAGCAGAATCAATTCTGTGATTTTTACACAAGTAGCAGCAAAACACAAACTACTAGTCATGCTCTAATTTCAGGATCTTTTTGTATATCCTTTGATGCTTGAACCTTTTCGCAACCTTTGGTGGTTTTTTTCATCCACCTCTTAATCTCGGACTATTACCACAATTGATTCAAGTGATAAATAACAATGTATTTATGCCGTACGAATACCTTGTTTCTATTGATGAGTTGAATTTGAATCTTATTTCAGAGTGATATCCGAAACAATTCTGGTTACAGCTGTATTGAAGTAAGCAGTAATAACTTGCTTTAGAGTACTCTGAATCTTACCACTTCTAGTTAAATCTCAACGGGATATGGCACAATTATTCTAGTAGATACGTAAGAAAAGGCCTATTTGATTTCTTCCTTCTCAACGTATCTAGAAACTGGTTACTGTTTTATATTACTTGAATTGTATACTGAATTCAATGATTTACTGTTCATTGGAAAGAAAGTAAGATATTTCTTGGTATTGCTCATTTAAAATGACATTTTGTGTAGGAGTTGGTCATTTGTTGACTACTAGTTGAATATGTCATCAAGACGAAATTCTGTTTCATAAGTTAGTGAAATGTCCTCTATGGTTGATTTAATTTTTGAATTCTTAGAGATTATACTGAATTTATAGAATGAATTAGTCCGTATCCCGAGAAAAACGATTTGCCATATAGTATTAATGGTAGTCCTAATACTAGGAATACCGAGGACTAGGGAGATGAAGACTTGGTTTGAGAAAAACTTGCTAGTGTTTGACAGTCCAATTATTCCTCCGCAATATTGGATAAGCTTTCGTTGATCATTTCATCCTAAATAGTTTTCATGAATCTACTCAAGCGATGAATTGTAATGTATCTTTGCAGTGCCACGAATATAATACTACCAGTTTATATATTTTGATATTAACTAGTTGTTTGTTTAGATAAAACTACGTTAACCTGTACTTGATTCAATTGATTACTACTTGTTTTGAAGTGCTTTTAGTTATACTATTTCGTTCCAACCAAGCATTACTGAGTAAGGTATAGTCATTTGGCAGACAAGAATCAGGAATCAGATGTCAGTTTATTTCAAGTATTCAAATTTTAATGCGTTGCTTGTTAGAAACGTTCAAAGTTGTCTATTAAAATATAGCCTTAGTAATGAATGGAGTCAATGTGTTAGACAAGATAACGGCACAACTCGATGCATACAAAAGTTGAATCAACGTTTCCATTCAAAATCAATTGTTTGATAGCAAGACTAATATACGTTGTTATTTTTTAGGGGTATCTAAGAGAGAGTTGTTTGAATTGTCATTATGTGGACATTGGGTTATCCAATAGAGTTTCTGTTAGATAGTGTTTGTATAAGATGGCTTCTTTAAGATAGAATTGATACTTTACTGACTAGTAGCTGTCAAGTTGATAAAGACTTTGTACCTTTGCACTTGAAATCTTGCTGTTGTATGTACAGAGTCTTTATATTCGAAGCAGTGTTTTATGTGGTCTTTAGGCACCCTGTATGCTTGATTCAGCATCGAATTTTCCAAGATTATCTTGAATTGTCTAAAATAATTTAGTCTTTACTCTAAAAGAATGATTTACAGACTATTATTTGGATCACTTAAAATCAAGTCGAAGATCAATTCATTTGAGAATCACTAGGTGAGAATCCGAATTGCAGCAAAGCATCAATTTTCCCTTGATATTTGCATGCTGTGTGCACTACTGGGCAGGTGGTCGACCATAATTCAATTTAGGTACATTTGTG
>NW_005178278.1:0-5609 GCF_000341285.1 Galdieria sulphuraria
GTACCTATTTGCAATCAAATACTCGTTCAGTTACACTTCAAGGTTAATAGCGTAGATAAAAGAAACCACTCACGGGACCTAATTGGTTGGAATCGGTACTTTTGTCTTGTTCATCGCCTTCTACCCAACAGTGTCCAAGAGGTATATATGTTAATCGGCTTTCCTTTCTACTCCAAATATGATCTCCTTCGAGAGCTACAACTCTCTTGATTAGCTTTTTATTTTTGTTATAGGGACATCTAAAAGAAGTAATCCAATGAGTTGTTCTCCTTGGGAATAAAACAGTTTACGTACGCAAGAACAACAACTTCTCCTCGTCTTATATCCTTCAGTAACAAAGAAAGTCTATCAATCCAAACCAAATCTACTCTGGTACCAACTCTAAAGTTGTTGTCAATAAAAATCAACCAAAACCACGATAACTAACTTTGGATTGACTGTGGGTGACATGGAGTAGCCTTCTACCTTGGCAACAGTTCCAATAAGGTCACAAAAGGTTATGGTGATAGGTATGGACCAAAAACAACCTTTCACAACTTCTCCGAGTGTGTGCCACGAAAGCCACTTCATGCGAAGAGCACTCAATCTAATTGAATAGGCTTTATTCCAATCACAAAGCGATACATGACAAATGGAACCATTAATAGACATAAGCCTTCTCAAAGGTTCCCGTCTTATCTAACGTAGGCTCAGAACCCGGAACATACTTCCCCAAATTAGCTTTTGAGTTAGCTCGAGCTCTTGCAAGTAAGGCTTCTTGAGCTGCCTTCACATTTTCTTGCTTACCCTTCCAACTCTTTAAACAGGATTGTTGCAGAGCTCTACCATATGAAAACGACAAACTCCAAGGTCCACGACGTTGTATCTTATTCATAACGTTGAGATAGACCGAAGCTTCTTCTTCGGACATACCACCGGAAAGGAACATAATTCCAGGTACTGCAGAAGGAACTCGACGTTCCATTGTTCTGATTGTATATCGTGCAATGTCTTCCGCACTTACTTGTCGTTTACAATCCGCGCCTGGAACGGTCATATTGGGCTTCAGCAGAGAACCTTCCAGTAAAACTCCATTACTATCACATTCCTTATAAACGGTTGCCAGAACATGTTCTTGCACTTGAGCCGTGCGTTCTATATCGTGGTCACCGTCCATCAAAATTTCTGGCTCAATAATAGGAACCAGACCCTGTTCCTGAACAGTTTTAGCATATCGAGCAAGACCGCGAGCATTTTCTTGAACACAAAGTTCAGTGGGTGTTTCTGGAGATATCTGCAACACTGCTCGCCATTTGGCAAATCTGGCACCTTGTTTGTAGTAAGCAGCTGCTCGTTCACTCAGACCATCAAGCCCAGTACACCAAGTTTCAATAGCTTCTCCACCGGGTAACGGTGATAATCCTTTATCTACCTTGATACCAGGAATGACACCCACTCCTCTCAGACAATCAACAAATGACTTGCCGTTACGTGCGTTCTGGTATAAAGTTTCTTCAAAAAGGATTGCGCCCGAAATATATTGTCCCAGTCCCTCACAGGTAAACAACAATTCCCGATATGCTTGACGGTTTTCCTCTGTATTCTCAACTCCAATAGAAGCCAAGCGTTTTCCGATGGTCTTTGTAGATTCATCCACTGCCAATATTCCCTTGCCAGGTGAGGCTATGGAACGAGCAGTTTCAACCAAACTGTCTGCAAACTTTTCAACACCTCCTTTAACTCCCCAAGAAAGACACACTATACGAGACTTGCCTCCAGCAGGAGTGAATTGGCCTCTAGAGATTGGGTGTTCAGAAGAAACTGAAACACCTAAAAAGCTTTTTGATTGAAGACTAAAAGCACTAAGTAGCCGCTGCAGGCAGAGCGTGACAGTACGTACCTTTGTTTACTTTTTGAAACCAAAAGGTTTCCACTGAAGTTTGCAAAACCGACAAAGGCAGGAGGCATTTCAGATGACTTGCGTTAACCACAAATTATTGAATTGCAATCTCAAAGCAGACTACTTTTAAAGGGTTCCATTTTCGACAGTAGAATGGACGGACGAAATGATTGCCTCAATGGAGAAATACCAAAGTTCTACTAAGAATAGTCTCTCGATTTTGCTTTGATTGTAAATAGAGACTGTGACTCGTTCAAGAGACCTGGCACATACGTTGTATGGCTAGGATTGTAATTCGCTTTTGCTAGAAAAGAGAGTCGAAAGAAAGAAGTGACTCAAGCTAAAACAATTACTTGTTGGAGATACTCGAGCTAGACGTTGGCTTTTAATAGAAATAGTGAACGTTTGATTGCTTTTCGATTCAAACAAGTCAAAACTTATTTGATACGCTACACGAGTGAAGGTAGGCATTCCAATATCCTGTACTTTTTTTTCTAGTAACTGTCTCTAGTGAAATAAAGTGAAGTGGATCAAACAAGGAATTTCCAGCATTCTATCTTTTATGGCTGACCTTGTTCTGTTGATCTTAAATAGATAACTCTTGCTGAAATACCAAGTGTAGGATTGAACGTAGACCGCATAGTCTTTAGGAACTCAAGCCCAAGCCAAACAGGGCATGGCATTATCATCTAGTTGAGACGGAGTTGCAACTCGATATTTTGCTTATTTAAAATGACCGACGATTGGTCATTGTTTTGTTTATGTCGAATTGTGCGTTAAACTCATAACTGACAGTCATTAAGAAGTCGGAATAGTAACATTTGGGATATGAATCAGTGGGCAGCTGCTAAGTTGACGGATGAGGATGACTTTTGAGATACTGTTGAGTAAAATGTTCCTGAAAATATTGAACGTTTTTGTAAAGACAAGTACTATATTTACTGAAAAAAGTCTATACAACAAGATCGGCACAAAGAGAGGACGCTAAGGTCTATACGCTGAATGATGTCTTTGTCCTCGTACAGAAGCCTTTTGAACACGCTCTGATAACTTGCGTGAAAACAAACTATTTTCTGGCTTTCTCAAGCAGCAAGTGTTGTGTTACTTTCGTTTGCAATATACTTTCGAAAAAAGCTCTTCCATGTTCCACGGACAACAAGTTGGAAGCCTCTAAGGGATTTTCAGACAACAGGATATAAAGAAAAAGTATTTAAAACAAAAAAATAGTCTTAGTATATCACTGTTCTAGAGCACTTTTAATAGAAATTCTCACAAAAAATACAAACACTAGACCATTGTACTAGAAATAACGCTGATGACGATGAAGTATGGATTCTAGTATAAAGACCAGAGGAAAAGAATTGAACTGATAATATTCAGTTAATAGACCAACAGTGTAACCCATAAGCGTTAACAGCAACTTCTTTATACAAATTTTATCGATTTCAGAACTAGAAGCTTTGGCTATGTGCATTTTTGGATCGATAATACACTACAAGCTGTTCTCTTCATATTTCAAGGTTGCCTTTTGTGCCTTGAGACTTTCTGTTTGAATCGTTTATAACCGATGGTACACAACTCATTACACAAAAGTGGTCAAGTATAACAAAACATTGTTCGCATGATCCAGTCCTTTGGAACCTGATGAGCATGCACAAATTTAAGAGATGGCGTTCATTATTTGGCTTTAGAAGTACAATCTTGCTTTTCGTTAAAACTTTTGAAGGTATACTCATAGAAAACAAATATGCAGGGTTGATGAATGTGAGCAGCTTTCCAGGACCTGACAAGATGCAGAGCTAAAGTTACCTTAAAATCCCAAAGATTTTCAAATCAACTGGACAAAAAATTGTGGCAAAAATTTGTGCTGGTTCTGGTGCAATGATATAAGCTTTGACAGAGATGAGTAGAAACTCAAGGGAGTCGAACACCCAGAAACAGAAGAATAGAGAGAGCTAATGAAGCATGTGATGTCATAAGAACCAGCATACTTCATGACATAGAAGCCTATTTCCATAGCATTGTCAATAAAAGTGAAACTTAAAATTTTTTTATTAAAACAGAGAGAAAAAACCAGCAGATCATGCTAAGCTATGTATTCAACTTTATCTCACCAGGAAATGTAAGAATGCAGTGCTGTAGAGTTAGTTCCTCTGTTTCGTATTGAAAGCTCAGAAATGAAAATTGACCAGCTAAGAACCTAGCTTGATCGTTGAAAGACATTCACTTGTGAAAACCTTCCATTGAATATATTATTATTCTCTTGCCGAAGAGTATCAAGTATTCTTGTACAAAAGCCTTACTACTTTTGGTACAACGTGAAATGTAATGGTTTTATGTATGTTAGATCACTAAGCTACCAATCTTATTCAAGAAAGAGATATAAAAGGAGAAGTAACAGCTGCAATTAAAATTTGATTTGTAAATTTTATGTCGATCCTAACCATCTGTCGTCGTTGGTTTCATCCTGTTCGTGGAAAGATTGTCTTACCAAAGTCGTCAACTACCTTTTTGTCAAGTTCTGGACAGGTTCTTCCAGGCAAGTTGAAATTTGTTTTGCATAAACTTTCACCAACTGGAGTTATTAGTAAGTTCGATAGAACTGTCAAACGGTTCAGCGACGAACGTGGAGAGTGTTCCTGATTGGGCTGGAGCAGACAGAGAAGCGCTTGTCTTTGATACTTTCGATAATTTTGTGCCAGTTGATGTTGCCCATCTTCCAGGAATTATTTTCAATGCTGTCATTCGTCCTGACATTGTTCACCGCGTGGTAGTGTGGCAAGCCGCTTGTAGGAGAAGAGGAATTCATAACACGAAGGTACGTTTGTCGCATAAAGAGAAATATCTCGTTCACAAATCACTTGAAGACTCGTGCAGAAGTTTCTGGTGGAGGTAGAAAGCCACGACCTCAAAAAGGTACTGGCAGATCTCGACAAGGAAGTATAAGATCACCACTTTGGGTACACGGAGGTGTGGCTCACGGTCCTAAACCGAAAGATTACTCTTATCAGGAAGCCAGAAAACTTGTGGAGAATGGCTTGCGTTCACTACTTACTTCTCGTTTGATAGACGGTCGGTTGTGGATAGTAAGAGACTGCGCTTTACCCTCCAGTGATCCTGATATCCTTCACACACATTTGAAGAAACACTGTTGGAAGTCCTTTGCATTAGTTGATGCGAGAAACGATGACTTTGATGGAGTTTCCGATAACTTGGCTGATGCCGCTTTTTTTGTGCCTGAAGCTAAAGTGTTGACTCTGGAGAAGATGAATGTTCACGATATCATTCAACAAGATCACTTAGTGATCAGTAGACAGGCTCTAGAACAAATGTTGGATAGGTTTAAACATATTAACTGTTATTATTAAGATTGTTGTTTTGCCCATAGAATTGAATCATTGACTTGTTTCTTGTTATATTGAATCGAGATTTCTTTCACGAATAAGGCCTTGTTAGTAACAAGAAATCCTTCAACGAGACAATTTTTGCTCACTCTAGCCAGAAGTACCCTTATGCAGCTTTGCTTCCATTTATTAGTTTTCTTTGTTTCGAATGTTGACACGATTGAACCGCTACTGCAGTCGAAAATTTTGTCAATAGCTTGAAGCAGGTTGAATTTTTGCAACTGGAGATTGTAAGCCGCTTGTTTGCAAAACGCAAAGACTTGTGTACAGCCTTTTTGTTCACTGACAAAGGTACAAGAAGTATTAGTCAAATTTTTCACAGACTG
>NW_005178277.1:0-5586 GCF_000341285.1 Galdieria sulphuraria
GAATGGGAAACAATGCGACTTGTGTGAAACAGTATTTGCCTTTTCAAGAGTGCTGCTGATCTGTTTTTTTCCCAACACACTGAAGATCATGCTGTTGAAAGTAGTGGTAGTTGTAGCTGTCAAAAAGTGAAAAGGAGACTTCACATTTTGTGCAAACAGCTTGCGTTTGGATAGTATACAAAGTAGCTCTGAAAGAAACTCACGAAGGATGGGTTGAACTTTAACAATATTACACGAGTGTACATATTGATATAATCGTGTCCGACTAGAGTTTTTGGTTTGACTCTGAAGATAAAGTCCAACTTTTGGTAAATAATTCCTAGAAAGCATACGCAGACGATCAAAGTGGTTTGCAAATACATTGACACGAACCTAAAACATTATTCGACTGTCGCAGCAAAATCAAACCGTTCGTTACTACTTGAAATTCAACCAGAACAGCAACAACAACAAATATGAGCCCAAGCCTAGTACAGTATGGCATAGTCATCAATTCTACAAAGAGAATGATTCCTGCTTCTATCTTTTACTGTTTTCTTCGTTGTTGGCATGAGCGGAAAAGTGTCATTGTTTTAGTTACTTGGAATTGTAAACAACAACAACAACAACAATTGAAAGTTATACTGTATTACTGAGTGGTACATGGAATATTAATTATAGTTTTCGTCATAAAAGTACGAATTTGACCTATTTTTTACCATAAAGGAAAATTGTATTGTCGAGTTTACAAAATAAAAAAGCATTATTCGCACACTTACGACTATTCCTGTATCTTACTATCAGTAGAACTACATACGGTTCTGATTTTGAACAACAAATAGGGTGAGTTACTTTACTGGTCGATTTTCGATTTTGCTTGTACCTGTTTGAGACTAATCTTTATCTTTTGACTTTTACAACGAACTTATTTGTTATCTCATGATAGTATGATGAAGCAACTAGTGGTCATTTCTTTTCCGAAAACGTCGACGTACAACCTTTCAGAAGCTTTTTTCGTTGGAAATTTCGATCACATAGAATCTCTTTGTCCCCTGATAGTTGCGTTGCATTTGTAGGGATGGGTAACTCCAAGTGATCAATTCGAGACAATTTCGTCAGTTGAATCAAGTAATCTTTGACAAGTGAACTTGCAGTATCATGAAAGTGTACAACATACTGTTTTCTGTGATCTTGAATCTACTACTGATCTTTGTGGATATATTGTAATGCTCTTATGTTGAAACCATCTTATGATTATTTGTGCTCTAGAACATTTCCATCTTACTTCTTTAACCCTAAGACCAGGTTCATATGGAGTAGTCATCTAGTCGATAAGGATAAGATAATATTTCTATCTCGTTCTTTCTGTTCTTTATCTGTGTAATTGTAAAATGGTGAAGATCTTGTTCTTTAGAGTTGTAATATGTTCTTACAAGAAAAGGGATGAATATGATAAAAAGTAGTATTTGAAGACTGCGGGATGATGTAAATTCAAAGAAAGAATCAACTAGATTGCAGTCAAAGTTCTGTACAAGCTATCTATTGGAAATAGAAATTGAACTCGTCCTAGTACGACCTACTGGTTGTTTTCCCTTATTCATATGAATTTTCATAAAAGACAGATTTATGTTTTACATATTATATACTTTTCAATTGCATAATATAGAAAGGTTAGTTGAAAGAAATTCAAGGAAAAGAAGTAAATGAATGCTTCCCTGGCTTCACAGGGTTAGAATATCAGACCTACGATTTATAGATTTTGAGGTTGATCCTCACAAAAAGCAGAATCAATTCTGAGATTTTTACACAAGTAGCAGCAAAACACAAACTAATAGTCCTGCTCTAATTTCAGGACCTTTTAGTATATCCTTTGATGCTTGAACCTTTTTACAACCTTTGGTGGTTTCCTTCCACCTCTTAATCTTAGACTATTAACACAATTGATTCAAGTGATAAATGACAATGTATTCTATGCCGTACGAATAATACCTTGTTCTATTGATGAGTTGAATTTGAATCTTATTTCATAGTGACATCAGAAACAATTCTGGTTACAGCTGTATTGAAGGAAGTAATAATCACTTGCTTTAGAGTACTCTGAATCTTACCACTTCTAGTTAAATCTCAACGTGACACGGCACAACTATTCTAGTAGATACGTAACAAAAGGTTTATTTGGTTTCTTCCTTCTCAACGTATCTAGAAACTGGTTACTGTTTTATATTACTTGAATTGTATACTGAATTCAATGATTTACTGTTCAATGGAAAGAAAGTAAGATATTTCTTGATACTGCTCATCTAAGATGACTTTTTGTGTAGGAGTTGGTCATTTGTTGATAACTAGTCGAATATCTCATCAAGATGAAATTCTGTTTCATAAGTAAATGAAATGTCCTCTATGGTTGATTCAACTTTTTGAATTCTTAGAGATCATACTGAATTTATCGAACTCGTTTAGTCCTTATCCCGAGAAAAACGATTTTCCATATAGTATTAATAGTAGCATTATTAGTAAGGATAAAGAGGCTTGGCCAAATAATACTTGGTTTGAAAAAAACTTGGTAGTAGCAGAATGC
Organism: Galdieria sulphuraria; assembly: GCF_000341285.1. NCBI lineage: Eukaryota > Rhodophyta > Bangiophyceae > Galdieriales > Galdieriaceae > Galdieria > Galdieria sulphuraria. The sequence goes on from NW_005178277.1 coordinate 2,558, forward strand.
CGAATTATTCTTCTCATTGCTTGTACTTTATTTGCGATACTGGATACTTTTTCTTGATCGTTTCATTTTAGATAGCTTCGCGAATCGACTCAAACGATGAATTGTAATGTATCTTTGCAGTGCCACGAATCTGTTACTACTAGTTTATATATTTTGATAGTAACTAGTTGTTTGTTCAGATATAAATATGTCAAACTGTATTTGATTCAATTCATAACTAACTGTTTTGAAGTACCTTCAGTTATATAATTTCGTTCCAACCATGCATTACTGAGTAAGGTATAGTCATTTGGCAGACAAGAATCAGGAATCAGATGTCAGTTTATTTCAATTATTCGCATCTAAATGCGTTGATTGTTAGAAACGTTCAAAGTTGGCTATTGAAATATAGCCCTAGTAATGAATGGAGTCAATGTGTTAGACAAGATAACGGCACAACTCGATGCATACAAAAGTTGAATCAACGTTTTCATTCAAAGCCAATTAGTTGATAGTAAGACTATTATACGTTGTTATCTTTTTAGGAGCATCTATAAGAGAGTTGGTTAAATTGTCATTATGTGGACATTGGGTTATCCAATAGAGTTTCTTTTAGATAGTGTTTGTATAAGATGGCTTCTTTAAGGTAGAATTGATACTTTATTGACTACTAGTTGTCGAGTTGATAAAGACTTTGCACCTTTGCACTTGAAATCTTGCTGTTTTATGTACGGAGTCTTTATATCCGAAGCAGTGTTTTATGTGGTCTTTAGGTTCCCTGTATGCTTGATCCAAAGTCGAATTGTCCAAGATTATCTTGATTTGTCTAAAATATTCTAGTCCTTACTCTAAAAGGATGATTTGCAGACTATTATTTGGGTTACTTAGAATCAAGTTGAAGATCAATTTATTCGAGAATCACTGGGTAAGAATCCGAATTGCAGCAAAGCATCAATTTTTCCCTTGATATTTGTATTCTGTGTGCACTACTGGACAGGTGGTCGACCATAATTTAATTTTGGTACATTTGTGGATTGAATTTCATATTGAATGACAATGTGTTTCTAGAATATTGAGAACATGTTACTATTGATGAGCATAGATTAATCAGCTTCTACAACTCTTGTATCTGTACGGAATTCAATAAGGCTTTGTTTGAATTCACTGATTCCTATCAATATTGGTGTAGCACGTTCTCCTTTTACTGCGTTGGCACCAAGCTCAACTTGCGTCATAGAATCATCACTTTGTGGATAAAGATATTATGTTAAAAGTCTATTGCTTGTTTCTATTGACTGGTCGGAGAGTAGTCATCATCTTGTTATCTTATCTTTTCAAGAAAGTCGGAATAATTACTGAACACTAAAAACTGAACTTTAATTGAAAAAAAGTATGACAGCGATAAACTATACTATTCATAGACCACAGAATCACCTGACTTAGAAGAAGATTCAACTAGATTGTAGACGATTGGTCACAAACGAGCCGCAAAAAGAAGCAAAGTAACCTTGCTGATACAAGCTATTGAATCTCTTGTCATATGGAAATATGGTATATAGTACAAGATGAAGAAAATGATTCCTTTCATTTCAACTTTTATACAACTCGCTAAACAAAAGAATACAACAATTTGCTTTGAAAGAAAATGTATGATGAAAGATATAAGGTGAAAAAAGAAAGAAATGGCTTCCTAGTTCAATAGACTACAGAGATAGTGTTATGAGCCAAAAGTCTTGACTTTGATTCTCATTAGAAACATCAACGATATTCTGGTCGTCATTAGTAGAAAAAGTATTCCCTACTATTACCTCATACTGGTAACAGTAGAATATTTTTGGTACTTTGTTTTGCTTACCCATTCTACTGATATGCATGACCTGTATTTGAATACCATAAAGTAAGAAGTAGGCTGTTGAAACAAAATGGTTAGTGTACGTCTATTCCATGACATATCTAATCTTTACAAATTGTCCAAAGCTTAAAAGAACTGAATACTTGAGGCATTCTTTATCCTTTTCACACTCACCTTAATCTTCTTTCTATTCTATTTTTCATATTGAAAATGAATATCATACTATTCTCACTGATAAAAGACAATCAAATTTCTATTCAAAAGGGCAAAGTGTAGAATAAAACAAGGAATACCCAATCTTGCAGAATCATTATTTGCATCTTTGTGATATTATTCTCTATATAGCTGTAACTTTCTTTACTGGTTTGAAAAATTATGACAGCAACATATAGGAAGAACAATATTAAGTTTATGATTCAACTCGATCTTGATACTAGTATTCCATGAAGAAGGATATCACTCCTCATCATACTCGACGAATAGTTTTAGATTCAAACTAATCAATCTTTGTCAATCAACAACTTGACCGGAAAAAAGTTGCTTGTATTTATTTCCATTGCAAAAATCATTGAGGTCTTGGTATAAACTGGCAGAAATGATTACAAAAGCAGAATTTACTATCTGATTTGCACATTTGACGACAACAATAACAGCAACTCTTAGAAGAGATAGGACAACACTTCTCACTACACCATTGTTCTCGAAGAGTCGTAAACATACTAGTTCTTTGATGTTCCTCATTTATTTAGAATTGTGATTGGTGTTTTACGTCCACTCTATTTCGCTACATTGTAAATTCATTGCATCCCTCAATTGGGGAACGGATATATTTTTCTATCTAATCGACAAGACTAGAGACAATAGTGATATGAGCTAGTGTCCAGGAATCAGTTTAAATTCAACTGATTTCAAGATCATAGTTTCGGTTATGTTGAACCGAGTTTAAACTGTATTGAGGGGAACAAGTAATTTTACAAAATGGAGCAATCAACTATCAAACTAGGGAATGGACCAAGTGCTTTGCTTGGGAAAATCAGAACAAGGTCATGGGATAAAGAGTGGGGTATGGTTTCTTTAAGCACCTTTCATTCTCTTGTTCACTACGCCTTGTAGATAGAATCGAACGAGTCGGTCATAAATATAGTACTTTAGTATTTATCATATCATTTATGCCTAGTGATAAGGTAAATTTAAGTGC
>NW_005178276.1:0-5547 GCF_000341285.1 Galdieria sulphuraria
ATTCGTAAACTCCTTGATATCTCCTTTTACAAACTCAAATATCAATTCATGATGTTGGTTGGCTATTCTCAAGTACCAGATCCAAGAAATCACTTGCAACGAAAAAGAGTGAATTCGCTTTATGAAGCCTTTTCTTCTTTGCAACTATGTCATGAAAAAGCCTTTACGATCAAATACAATAGAAGCTTCAATCACGTCTTTAAATACCAACTCTCTGCAAATTTGTCAATCTTTGTTGGTTGCTTTTTGGATGAGACAACAAGACTTGGCATTGGTTTCTCATTAGATTGCTATTACTGTAGAATTCCCTGCCTTGTTGATTCTTACCATCATCAAGTTAAACGACAGTCTTTTCCCATGTTTACCCATAACCTTGATGACATTGCTTACCCATTCTCTCCTATAGTTTGAGAGAGTGTTGTCATCCATATCAGAGACTCGTTACCAATTGGTTGTGTCGAGTATGTTCAACGCAATACAGCTGGTTGAACATAGTGTTGCAGCTTTTTTCATCCTTTTTTTTGGACTGACTGTTTCGTCATAAAACCAATCAATCTTTCTGTCCCTTTTTTTGGGGAATAGATGAAATTTTTTTTTGGTTTCCTTTTCTGGTTCTCAAGGTAATATCAACACTCCACAGAAATGGATAAACATCTCAAGTTGTTTTGTAAAGATATTTTGTGATTCACTCAGTTTCTTGAAAACACAGACCAACATTCAAGACGTTGCAAAAAGATGCCGCGTAAAGCCAAAAACAGCTTGTACACTTATTACCGATAACAATGGAGAGATTATCCTCAAAGGTCTAGCAGTAATCAAGGAGACTTATTCATTGTATAATACCCAACCTAATGTTTTAGCTATTATACCAGCTTTTCAAGAAGAGACACAAGCCAGGTCGGACATTGTACAAGAAACATTGATGGATCACCAAGAAACCGACTCTTTCAAATGACAAAGACTCCTCCTCGACGACTCTTTCTCCAAGCCCATCTGTTTATTCTGTATCGTCACATTTATTTATTTCGACCATTTGACTCTTCACACTTTTATGAATGCGTCTCGACGTGCTTTGAACAATCTGTCCAAGAACCTCTCGACTAGTTTTGGAGCGACTCTGTTGCATCTTGTCTGAAAGCACAAGTCTTGGAATGTAGGTTCTATTAGGTACTACTTTGCCTTTTAAAAGTCAAGGAATGGTTAAAAAAAAAAGATCCTGTTCATGCCGTAGCAATGCTGTTTGAGTTTTATGAAGAAGTATACACGTTAAACGAATATGTATGTTGGAGTCAATCGAAGAAGATAAAGTAAATACATTACAGGTGAGACCCAGAAAAATTTCCAGGAATCGTTCAACATTTCTTCCAATCGATTTACAGTTACTGACATCATAGACTTAAAAACACAAGCGAGAGTGCCATTGAAATTCTTGAAAAGTATCTCGAAGAGTTTCTGTCAAACAATAAATGGAAAAGATGCTGCATACTCTGGGTTTATTTGTTGTTTACTACTATCTGGTTTAACGTACTATCCACATCAATAGACGTTGGATTGCTGAAAAACATCACCGGTGAAAGAGATCTCACCACCAGAGGTCTACAAGAAACTTTTTGAAAAGTTCAAAAAAAAGCAACTAGAAAAGAACGTCTGTGTTTGCTTCGTTGAAAGAAGAATATACAAACCTGCTGCAGCGTATGATGTATTTACAAAGCTCAATTTTGTCGCTCGAATATGAAATGGATAGGAAAAAAGGCTACAGAGAAACAATAGCGTTGGATTATAAGCTCAAGACTATGGAAGAAATGAAACCTGGGAATATGAGTAGACTCTTACAAGGAGATGAAGCGTTTTGACTTTTACAAGACGAGAAAACTCTGTGCAAAAATAAGCAAGTGAAACAAAAAGTATAAAACTATATATTTATGGGAAAATGGAAAAGGCAAAAAAAAATATGAACAACGTCATTCGAGTCAAAGTTGGTGTCGCAAACTTTGTTCCACTTTTCAAAAAACTGTTCTTCAAGGAAGCTATTTCAAATGTAACAATATATCGAGAGAGACGGTTGAAATGATCCATGAGATGGTGATAGATAAAACTTTCATTTATTGAACGATTAGTTTTATTGTATGGAGTTTTCCAAAACAAGCTCAAGTGTTATTTTTCCATTTTCGCACCATTTATGTATGGTCCTACACCTTGATGAACAGAAAAACACTAGGTGTCATTTTTTTTTGCAATTTTCCTTCGATAAATGATACCTCTGTTTTGTCTCAAAAATTCGAATTTTGAGCACAATTGTTTCCTGTTAAAATATGTTTGAAACACCTACTTGAAGGTACTTATTTGTATGCCTTAACAAAGAAAACGATTTTATGAACGTTGACAAAGTCAACGTGTACTTTTTCATTTCCTAGGAGATCCTCTGATACTGTTTCATAACTTTGTGTCTGTTGTAAATTTCAGTCTCGTACAACTGCGAAATAGTTTAGACTTTGGAATCCAAAAGGTAAAATCGTTTTTTGTTTCGGTGAAAGAAATAAGAAAACCTTACAAAATTTGGAAAGGGCTTGATTGTCGAACAGTAGTCATTTTGAGGTGTTGTATATTTGATATGGAGATTTTTCAACTGACTAGCAGTCCTTTGGTAATTGGCAATAGGATAAGAAGTACCATAATAATTGTTTTGCTTAAAGTTGCCAAGAATCTTACTTTACCTCACTCTGGATAAAAGGATTCCAATAAATAACTTTCAGTAGGCTTTTCATAAATGAAAACTACATAAAGTTACATCCCATCCATTTATTCATAAAGCTTTCTATTTACTACTCGCATATTCTTATTCGTTTGAGAATGGACAGGTCCATACATTTCACGAATTCCTTGTTCACTGGCTTTTACTCAGCTGACCAACGTTGCCAATTGTTTATCAAATTTCGTTGTCTTTTTTTTTCCATAGAGACTCCAAAATTCGTTGTTTTAACTATTTTTTCGTTTGACTCGAAAATATTCAGAGTGTTTCAACAATTGCAAAGCTATTAGATATACATCCTATCTGTCATCATTGACTCAATCTTTGTTTCTTTTAAACTTACAAAAAAAGGTGTCAAGACTATATCGCTCTAAACACACACATACATATATATATATATATTAAAGCAATCAAGTACCATGTAACCAAAAAGGAGAGAGAGCAGGTTTACTTTGTAGCTCTTTAAAACTATCCAAGGAAACCAAGGTACAAAGAAAGGGAGAAAGCAGTAGACTTGACAGTCCATACTGAGAAGAAAAAGAAAACATTTCACAAAGTGTCTACACTCAAGTTTATCAATATTCTTCGACACCAAGGTCAGATGGAAACAGCTCTACGAACGAACGAACAAAACCTGGTCAACTTGCACTGGGAAGAGATTGTTCCAGATACCAAAAGAAATGACTTTGACGATATAAAGCTAGTGATTTCAAGAAGCACAAACAATTCATATAAAACAGTACAGTATATATAAATTGCCAGACACAAGACTAAAGAATTATAATACACTAACAATTCGTTAACTCATTACTCTTTTCTTTTTTCAACAAATAGAAAGACAAAAGAGTATTTTTTATGATGATTGAGAAACGAACTGATAACTTGTTTTGTAGTATGGAAACTCAGATTGATAAGAAGTTGGAAAAACGATCTCACTCTTGCAGACTTTCACATCATGCCGATGTAAAAATGCACTTTAGACAAGTTGCTGATTGGTGAATCAAAGACAAGTTTTAACTATTGAAGAAGACATATACAAAACAAGAGACATAAATAGGAGTAAGTTCATTGTGTATTCTAAAGTTGAATATGGCTTGGATAGTGTTGATAGAATGACATGGGTTGTTTGAATTACAGTATATTGTCTGTCCATTTTTCATAAGTCTTCTGTTCCATCAAGTTGTTTTATACTAGCACACGAAAACTATCCCATATGTAAGTGGAGTCATTCATATCCTAGACTTTGTTTCATATAGTATTTATATATCGTCGATAGTCTCTTTAATAGCAAATGCACAATAATCATTTGGATCTATTAGAAGAATTTACTCAAGTAGCTTTGACAAACAAAACGCCATTTAGTACTATCGTCTTTTATCTTAGCGCATAAAGGATAACCTAGTTGATAGTTTGCTTGGCAAGAATCATAATGAGAGAAAATTCCTACATTCTTTCCCTGATAGTTGTAAATTGCTTTTAATAGTAAACAGATCGTTGACCACAACTCACTCAAGTGCATTCTTCTTACAAATAACTAAATAATGGATCATATTGATATTCTTTTCTGTTAGACGAGAATTTTGATTTTGCTATTGGGTCTGATTCTGCATAATACGTTGAGCACCAGTATACAATACACACTTTTTAGTGATTTTTTCTGCTAATGGGAAAGATGGGCAATTTGGAAAGAGTGGCCGATTGGGAATGGGCCCGCGCAATTTTGATTTGAAAATTGCCATTCTGGGTGTGGGGTGGGAAAGAATAGGTAAATTGGAAATGGGAGAGAGTGGGGAAATTGCCAAGGGGAAAATGGGTGGGGAAAGGGGCCAATTGAGGCCAACCCCAAGGTAATCGTGATTTGAAAATTGCCATTGTGGCGGGCTGGGAAAGAATGGGTAATTGGAAATGGGAATGAGTGGGGAAATTGCGATGGGTGAAAATGGGTGGGGAAAGGGGCCAATTGGGGCCAACCACAAAGGTGATCGTGATTTTAAAATTGCCATTGTGGGCTGGGAAAGAATGGGCCCATTTGGAGATGGGAGAGGAAATTGCGATGAGGTAAAATGAGTGGGGAAAGGGGTGCGAGGAAATTGGAGAAGAGGGACCAACCCAAAGGCGATTGTGTTGATTTGAAAATTGCCATTATGGATGCAGGGAAGAATGGGTAAATTAGAAATGGGGGCATTTGAAATTGAGGACAGTGTGCAAAGAGGACTGAGTGTGAATTGAAAATCTTGGGAGAATCCATCCATTCAGGAAGGGTGTTTGAAAAATTCCAATTCGAAAAGCAAAAGATTGAAATTTGAACCTTAGTTATATCTTATGAGATAGAAGTAGTAGAAAGTTCAATTACATGCTGTTTACATACTGTTTCCATGCTTTCATAATACATTTTTACTCTAAAATAATCTTATTATTAAATTCCTAAAGAAAATATAATGACAATTTAATATAGTTGATTGAAACATTGAAAACATTATTAAAAAATTTAATCGTTGACTTAATTTTCAACTGTTACAATTAAATGTTCAAAGTAAATATTATATAAACACATAAAACTCAACAAAACAAAAAAGTAATTAATTTGAAAGAGAGTATATTTATACAGTATTCTTTTGATTGACAAAAGAAAGTAATTTTTAGTTTAGTTTCAAAATATTTACTAAAAAGACAGACAATAAAGATAATGATAATAAGTAAAATTTTAAAGCTGCCTTGACACGCTATACTACAGACACGCCATAAACGAAAGGATTATTTTTTTTAAAAATTAATAACATCAAAAGTGAGAACTAACC
>NW_005178275.1:0-5540 GCF_000341285.1 Galdieria sulphuraria
CAGGATAAACATTTTCGTATGCCATGTATGGATGTTGNAGAAGAAAAGAAAGATTCGGAAACCTTGCGAATCTCGGGTTGTANAANGAGCGGTAAAGTTAAGGTGGGCGATATTGTTAGGATCCATCCATCCCAAATGCAACAAAGTTGGACAGTTCGTTCTATTGNGATGGGAGAACGCCAAGTATCTCAAGCAGTTGTTGGAGACTGGTCTGCTTTGGTATNGATTGGAAGTAGCAGTGGTACATCTCTTCGAGTGGGTCACGTGCTTGCGGACCCCAATGCACCACTTACACAGGGTCGACATATTGTGGTGCAGTTGGTTGTATTTGGTTCGGGAAAGAAACCCATTTNAAAAGGAACGCCTGTTATGTTACACGTTCACTGCTTTCAAGGTGTTGGTGTTCNGATGGAATTCATTTCTGTTAGTAGAAAAGATGAAGNGAGTAAGAATATGGTTGAGGTTCCTAATCCTCGATTCTNAAAGAAAGGAGATAGAGCTACCGTTCGTATTCGAACAGAACTTGCCATATTCTGTACTCCTTCTGCGANGAATAAGAAGTTATCTCGTATCTGTATACGACAGGAAAGACATCTCATCGCCTCGGGAGTCGTATCCAACATTTACTCGGAAGAATAACTTTCAATATCCTTGTAAACGCACCCAACTTTTTTTTTTTTGAGAAAGAAAATGCTATGACATCGGAAAACTCTGTCAAAGACAAAAAGGGAGACAATTTGAAGAGTTGAAACCAATGTTGAGCAGAAGAAGAGGGAGAACCCATTGACAAGATTCTGTATTGAATGATATCTATAAGACATGAGTCGTCGGATCATAACACTGGAACTCAAGTCCACTCATAGCAAACAAGAATAGAAATGTGTTGTGAACCAGAATACTCTTAGTACTATTTGGACAGATCAAGTGTAGGAAGTGAGGGGTTTATATAGTTTTTCGATTGACGATTTCATCGTATGTTGGCATTCGATACTGTACTCCTCATCGAGAGATACATAATATCTGTCCGTCGCTGAGCTTAGTTGTAAAGGGAGTAAAGTATTTGAGGAACGGTTGAGTAACAGAGAAAAGAAGTAACTATCTATTCTGATGGTATGCCTAAAGTGATGCTGGGTACAATGCACGTCATTTTTTGGTTCTTGGTTAAAATGGGACTCTGGTTCTTTATTAGTGGTTTAGCATAGTGACGATTAATTTCTAAGAAATAGAGCAGTCTAGTCAGTATGAGAGTTGGCGAGACAAGCATTCTCCAACATTTCGTTTAGAAGGCTAGTTTATAGAGAAACTTTGATGACGTGGAATATGTCTTCAATGTTTTGACATTATTTCATTTGATGATGGACCAAGACTTTTATTTTCTTTTCTCGAGAAAGGAAACTGCAGAGAACGAATTTCCGTATCTGATTAACAAAACAATCTGTTGCCGAGTTTGCACCCAATTATTGGTTTTGTTACCTTATTTTCTTTTCAGTAGTGTTATTTCCCTGATCTATCCATTCTTTATCAATTTTGATATTATAAAGATGACCCAAGTTCATTCTGCTATGTGTTGAGAGAAATGTCTGTTCTTTCATAATATGATAGTGACCCTTACAAGACAACAATAGTAATTATATCATTTTGCGCTGTCAATCTATCTTTTATAGGCAAGCTGAACACAATAGTTTGAAAAGAGATGATAAATGGTCTAGTTGGAAATAAATACTGTTTCTAGATTGAATGAGAGAATGAATAACAATCACACACATGAATAATGAAAGAACGGATTGAGAGAGCACTCATTCCATCCGAGTAAATGGAAATTTGTGATGTGCATATCACATATTGAAATGGAAGTTGTTGACTAGTGAAAGAATAGCTTGTATAGAGTGATGGAGAAAAAGAAGCGTGTTTGTATTGTGGGAGGTGGTGCGTCAGGAGTTGCTGCAGCTTGGTCTTTATCACGAGGACCTTTTCAGGTGGAAATATGGGAAAAGGCGTCTCGTATAGGAGGTGTAGCTACTACTCTTGAATTGGATTCAGGAGTTTATGTGAATGACCAAGTCCAAGGAGGTACTCCAACTTACCGCAATACTATTTTGCTATTAAAAGAATTGGGTTGGGATATCAGTTCCACGTCTATGCGAATTTCTTTTGGTACCGGAGAAAGACAATGGAGTAACATCGATAAGGAACCTTCTCCTATCGTAAGAAAGTTAGAAAAAGAAATTAAAAGATTTGGTTACCTCTTATCTTGGGTGAAGTGGTTGGAGTTTTTGTGTGTATTTATTCCTATCGATTTGTTATTGAAAGTGTTCGGTTTCAGTGCAGACTTTCGCAACTACTTGTTATATCCTCTTTGTTCACTTTTCTTCGGTACTGGGATTCAGACTCCTCGTGTGTCAACTGCAGTCATTGCCAGAGTGTTTCTTGATGAGGATGGAAAACTTTTTGATTATGATCCACAACGTTTTTTGTCCCAACAACCAGAAGTGTTTGCATTTCCCAAGCTTTCTTCAGTCTATGATAGTGCATCGAAGAAACTGAAGGAAAGAGGAGTGGAAATATGTTGTGGCCGAGTAGCTAAGAAACTAAGTCGCAGCGACAAGGGAGTTTGGGTTACGGATGATAAGAATGTCGAAGTATTTTTTGACGAAATCATTCTCTGTTGCGATGCACAAATTGCATTATCTTTGTTAACCAAACCTCGTTGGTTGGAACGTTTTGCATTAGGAAATGTCGATTATTATTACGATACAGTGATAACACATGAAGATTTTGACTATATTGCGAAACATTATGATACTCGAGCAGATAGAGAACAACAATATTTTGTCCGAGTTTTACCAAATGATCCTCAAAAAGTGGAAATGAGTTTTCATCTTAACCATTATCAACCACAATTGAAACCACTCCATAATCGACCCATATTTCAAACCATTTTTCCAGCAGATAGTGTGCAGAGCGACAAGATTCTTTACACTCGAGTGACCAAACACAATGCCCATACTTGGAAACATTTTGCCTTTACTGTTCTATTTTGGAGATGGTTGCAAGGTTTTCAACATACTTGGTTTGCGGGGGGTTATTGCTTGTTCAATATTCATGAAATAGCAGTTGTATCAGGTCTTGCTGCTGCTTATAGAATAGGAGGAAAATATCCTTTTGAAGAAGATGACAAGGCCAGTCATTCCTTTGCATCCTTTGTTCGACTAGTCCACGGCGTGGAATATAAACCAAGTAGCAAAACATAGCATAAACAAAGGACTATCGATAAAGAAAGTTTCTCTTGTATTCCATTGGACAATTCAATTCACTTCTCATTCATCAAAATAAAGGCGAATGATACATATCTCTTGGATATGTGAGTGTTTATGATTGGAATAAGATTGCGTGCCATGGAAAGGAGTAATACACCAACAGATGCTTTCAGCTGTTTATCAAATAACCATCCAAATACTTGTCATCGATGCCATCTTACTAGTCTGTTAGTAAAAGATGTATTGGAACATTTGGACGAATTGAACCGCTGCATAATACAAGTACAAGTGCACACAGTGTATTTGCAAGAAGAAATTGTGCAAGTCAAACACGTTATAGAGTCGTTGCAGTTGGAGGAGTTGAAACGTGTGCACCGAGGAGTGGGTGAACAGTAAATAGTGGCGACCTATAACAACTATAATAGGAAGAGTACTTTTGAAGAACAACAACAACAAGATACATAGGAAAACACTATTATATTTATCACAGTGAATTCAAGTGATATGGAATAAGAATGTCCTTTTTTGCTACAAGTGTTCGTTCCCCCATACGTGTTTTTGGTACAAAGAAATAGTTCGCTATCCAAGTGAAAACTTGAACATACAATCACACAAGAGAAGAAAGAAGGAAAATATATACCATTTGGGATCATTCCCTCTCCCTTTTCACATAGAAAAGTAAGAGTGCTTGCTTTTCAACAAATTTTTCATTTATCATTCTGTAAAACTGCACGGAAGAGAAAACACCTTCATTTCACTCGCAAGAGACAAACTGAAAATAACGTGATGAAATCCTATTACACTCTGTTATTATTGCTCTGCAGCGAGGAAAAACAAATTCGAAATCATGCAAATCAAAATTATCCAACCATCACCAACAAAATATATATATATATAAGCTCAATCAATAATTGCATATGCTCTACTTGAAACTTTTCTCCCATTCATATTCTTCTTGTATAGCTGCCAAACTAGCTTCATTATCAAAAAAATAACAACAAGAATCCACAGCATCTTGTTTGGCTATCCATGGATGGGAAGTACACTCCAAATTCAATGGAACACTCTCTAAACATGACCAAACACTATAATCCAAAAGATAATCACAACAACAGACTTTGGTCGAATCACATTCAGAAAAAACTTTCGGGTGCTTTCTTATGCTTTCAAAGCAATGCAATGCACATGTTCTATTTCCTTTCAATTGCATTATAGTTCCTAATACAGCATCCAATTCCAAAAGCAACGAAACGTCATACGTAAAGCATGTTGATTGCGCCCATTCACATACGTTCATTATTGTTCCATGAGCTTCTTCCAAACGACCTAGTTTTATATAAATACTAGTCATAACGAGATGGATTTGAATCCAAACTACTGTGAGTTCCATTTTCATGCGAATACATCCATCCTTTGCTTTCTCTGCAAATGATAATGCAGTATCCCACTGTCCCCTTTCTTTCTCTATGCAAGCTAACAAATAGAAACAAATCACTTCATTATTCGTACATTGCTTTAGAGAAGAAGAAACCTGTTGATTGATGTGCTGCAAGCAATGACTCAGATATGAATGTGCATTCTTCAAGTCTTTGTTTTCAAAATAGACTTCTCCAATCATACGAAGAATAACACTCTCTTCCATATAGGAAGGACAACCCAACGACATATTCAAATTGCCATTATCCAAAAAAGTGTCCAAATTCTCGTCTTCCAAATAGAGTTGTTCTATTCCAACGGGACTATCCGATAATGGCTTGACATGGCTTTGTGCATCTTCTTTTTCTAATAAACTGCAATATTGTTCCTTCCTAGTGGAAATATCCCAAACATATCTAAGTAAACATCCAGTGGCAACAACAAACCAGCGATATGTTCTCCAACCCAATTCCTTTGCAAGTTGAAATGCTTGCTCTATATTTGCTTTTTCCAAATGATACACCCTTAAAGCTTGCTGTTTACAACTACCCAATTGAAGAAACATTACATCATTCACATGTTGCTGAATCCACTGAGAATAATATCCCAAGTAGCGATATTTGAATATTTCAAATTTCTGTCGATAATAACCACTCATTTTAAACAAATGCTCCACTATAAAGCATTTTGCTACTGGATAGAGTTGCAATCTGCTTTGTGAAGAATCCACCTTAAGCACATTTGACTGCTCTAAAGAATCAATCGTATTCAAGAACATAGAATGTTCATTTTCAGACCATCCAAGGATATGGAAAGCAGCAGCGCAATCAAAACTATCAGCAAAGATAGAAAACGCCTTCCACGCTT
>NW_005178274.1:0-5508 GCF_000341285.1 Galdieria sulphuraria
TACTTCCCTGGCTTCACAGGGTTAGAATATCAGACCTACGATTTATAGATTTTGAGGCTGATCCTCACAAAAAGCAGAATCAATTCTGTGATTTTTACACAAGTAGCAGCAAAACACAAACTACTAGTCATGCTCTAATTTCAGGATCTTTTTGTATATCCTTTGATGCTTGAACCTTTTCGCAACCTTTGGTGGTTTTTTTCATCCACCTCTTAATCTCGGACTATTACCACAATTGATTCAAGTGATAAATAACAATGTATTTATGCCGTACGAATACCTTGTTTCTATTGATGAGTTGAATTTGAATCTTATTTCAGAGTGATATCCGAAACAATTCTGGTTACAGCTGTATTGAAGTAAGCAGTAATAACTTGCTTTAGAGTACTCTGAATCTTACCACTTCTAGTTAAATCTCAACGGGATATGGCACAATTATTCTAGTAGATACGTAAGAAAAGGCCTATTTGATTTCTTCCTTCTCAACGTATCTAGAAACTGGTTACTGTTTTATATTACTTGAATTGTATACTGAATTCAATGATTTACTGTTCATTGGAAAGAAAGTAAGATATTTCTTGGTATTGCTCATTTAAAATGACATTTTGTGTAGGAGTTGGTCATTTGTTGACTACTAGTTGAATATGTCATCAAGACGAAATTCTGTTTCATAAGTTAGTGAAATGTCCTCTATGGTTGATTTAATTTTTGAATTCTTAGAGATTATACTGAATTTATAGAATGAATTAGTCCGTATCCCGAGAAAAACGATTTGCCATATAGTATTAATGGTAGTCCTAATACTAGGAATACCGAGGACTAGGGAGATGAAGACTTGGTTTGAGAAAAACTTGGTAGTGTTTGACAGTCCAATTATTCCTCCGCAATATTGGATAAGCTTTCGTTGATCATTTCATCCTAGATAGTTTTCATGAATCTACTCAAGCGATGAATTGTAATGTATCTTTGCAGTGCCACGAATATAATACTACCAGTTTATATATTTTGATATTAACTAGTTGTTTGTTTAGATAAAACTACGTTAACCTGTACTTGATTCAATTGATTACTACTTGTTTTGAAGTGCTTTTAGTTATACTATTTCGTTCCAACCAAGCATCACTGAGTAAGGTATAGTCATTTGGCAGACAAGAATCAGGAATCAGATGTCAGTTTATTTCAAGTATTCAAATTTTAATGCGTTGCTTGTTAGAAACGTTCAAAGTTGTCTATTAAAATATAGCCTTAGTAATGAATGGAGTCAATGTGTTAGACAAGATAACGGCACAACTCGATGCATACAAAAGTTGAATCAACGTTTCCATTCAAAATCAATTGTTTGATAGCAAGACTAATATACGTTGTTATTTTTTAGGGGTATCTAAGAGAGAGTTGGTTGAATTGTCATTATGTGGACATTGGGTTATCCAATAGAGTTTCTGTTAGATAGTGTTTGTATAAGATGGCTTCTTTAAGATAGAATTGATACTTTACTGACTAGTAGCTGTCAAGTTGATAAAGACTTTGTACCTTTGCACTTGAAATCTTGCTGTTGTATGTACAGAGTCTTTATATTCGAAGCAGTGTTCTATGTGGTCTTTAGGCACCCTGTATGCTTGATTCAAAATCGAATTGTCCAAGATTATCTCGAATTGCCTAAAATAATCTAGTCCTTACTCTAAAAGAATGATTTACAGACTATTATTTGGATCACTTAAAATCAAGTCGAAGATCAATTCATTCGAGAATCACTAGGTGAGAATCCGAATTACAGCAAAGCATCAATGTTTCCCTTGATATTTGCATGCTGTGTGCACTACTGGGCAGGTGGTCGACCATAATTCAATTTAGGTACATTTGTGGATTGACTTTCATATTGAATGACAATGTATTTCTAGAATATTGAGAACATGTTACTATTGATGAGCATAGATCAATCAGCATCCACCATTCTTGTATCTGTACGGAAATCAATTGAACTTTGTTTGAATTCACTGATTCCTATCAGTATTGGTGTAGCACGTTCTCGTTTTGCTGCCTTGGCATTAAGCTCAACTTGCGTCATAGAATCATTATTTTTTTTGATAAAGACATTATGCTAAAAGTCTATTGCTTGTTTCTATTGACTGGTCGGAGAGTAGTCATCATATTGTTATCTTATCTTTTCAAGAAAGTCGGAACAATTACTGAACACTAAAAACATGAACTTTAATTGAAAAAAAGTATGACAGCGATAAACTATACTATTCATAGACCACAGAATCATTTGACTTAGAACAAGACTCAACTAGATTGCAGACGATTGGTCACAAACGAGCCGCAAAAAGAAGCAATGTAACCTTGCTGATACAAGCTATTGAATCTCTTTTTTCATGTTGATATGTTATATAGTACAAGATGAAGAAAATGATTCCTTTCATTTCAACTTTTATACAACTCGCTAAACAAAAGAATACAACAATTTGCTTTGAAAGAAAATGTATGATGAAAGATATAA
Source organism: Galdieria sulphuraria (assembly GCF_000341285.1). Taxonomy (NCBI): domain Eukaryota; phylum Rhodophyta; class Bangiophyceae; order Galdieriales; family Galdieriaceae; genus Galdieria; species Galdieria sulphuraria. Next base: position 2,498 of record NW_005178274.1, read on the forward strand.
AGTGAAAAAAGAAAGAAATGTCTCTTTAGTTTAATAGACCACAGAGATAGTGTTATGAGCCAAAAATCTCGACTTTGAGTCTCACTAGAAACATCAACGATATTCTGGTCGTCACTAGTAGAAAAAGTATTCTCTACAGTACCTCATACTTGTAACAGTAGAACGTTTATGGTACTTTGTTTTGTTTATCCATTCTACTGATATGCATGACCTGTATTTGAACACTAAAGATAAAAAGTAGGCTGTTAAAACAAAATGGTTAGTGTACGTTTATTTCATGGCATCCCTAATCGTTAGAAATTGCCCAATGCTTCAAAGACGTGAATATTTGAGGCATTCTTTATCTTTTTTACACTCAGCTTATTCTTCTTTCTATTCTTTTTTTCTTATTGAAAATAAATATCATACAATTCTCACTGATAGAAGACAGTCAAATTTCTTTTCAAAAGTTACATTGTAGGATAAAGCAAGGAATATACAATCTTACTTGCAGAATCATTATTTGCATTTCTGTAGATGTTATTCTCTATATAGATGTAACTTTCTTTACTGGTTTGGAAAGTTTATACAACAACATTCATAGGAAGAACAATATCAAGTTTATGATTCAGCTCGATCTCGACACTAGTATTCCATGAAGTAGGATCACTCCTCATCATACTCGACGAATGGTTTCGAATTCGACCTAATCAATCAATCTTATGTCAATCAACAACTTGACCGCAAAAAAGTTGCTTGTATTTATTTCCATTGCAAAAATCATTGAGGTCTTGGTATAAACTGGCAGAAATGATTATAAAAGCAGAATTTACTATCTGATTTGCACACTTGACGACAACAATAACAGCAACTCTTAGAAGAGATAGGACAACACTTCTCACTACAGCATTGTTCTTGAAGAGTCATAAACATAGTATTTTATTCATAGTTCGTCCTTTATTTAGAATTATGGTTGGTGTTTTACGACCACTCTCTTTCTGTATTTTAAAAACTCAATACATTCCTAAATTGTGGAACTGATATATTTTTCTATCTAATCGACAAGACCAGAGACAATAGGGATATGAGCTAGTTTCCAGGAATCAGTTTGAATTCAAATGCCTTTGAGATCATAGTTTCGGCTATGTTGAATTGAGTTTAAACTGTATTGAGTGGAGAAATAAGGGATTTTACAAAATAGAGCAATCAACTATGAAACTAGTGAATAAGCCAAGTGCTTTGCTTGAGAGAATCAGAACGAAGTGTCGAATGAAGAACAATCAATTGTTTCTTTAAGCACCTTTCATTCTCTTATTCAAGGAGCCTTACCTAAAGAATTGCACGAGCTCGTCATAAATAGAATATTATTGGTAGCTATCATATCATTCATGCCTAAAGACAAGCTCAATTTTAAGTTGCAGAAAGAGGGACTATAATCTATCCTGGCCACTTTTGTATTGAACTTGATGTCAAATAGAACGACTTGACCTTGTCCAAATGAATTCATATTCTTCTTATGAATACTGTATTTGAAGAGTACCTATTATATGCCATTCGAAATTACCCTTAACTCTTTTTCCACTGTTTATCATACACCTCATCCTGTAACTTAGTTTCATAAAAGCCTTGGTATCGTTGAGACTATCAAGATCTATGGCAATGAATTGCACAGTTTTGATAGAACCAAGTTGTCACCAATCTGTTCCATCAAGGATCGATTTGATAGTGGGACATATATAATGCCGCAGTTAACTACAGAATCATAAACATATGAGATAATTCAACTGTATTGGAAGGAACTGTATGCTCGGCAGCTTTTAGAGATCATTATTATTTTAAATAGAAGAACGCAAACGTTCGGTTTATGTTGTTTGAAAGATTTGAATCCACACGACAACTTGAGAAGATTGACGAAGAAGCACTTTGATCCTAACCTTTGATTGTTAGTACTTCAAGTCATGCTGAGACATATGGTTATGTCCGTTTACTTCCTTTGGTGAAAAAAGTTGTCCCTTACCTTTGTTATATTAAGCTATTACAAAATCAAGTTAATAACCTGGTACAGCTTTTACTAGTACAGGGTGCCTTTCACAGCAGACTCTTTGTTATCTTTATGGATGAAGAATTAAGTTTGGCTTGTGTTGATTCACTAACTGATTGTTTGACTGAATGATTGATTGCTTAGTGTCATACTAGCCTATTTACCTATCAACTGACAAATAATCGCACTCGGATTTGTAAAATTGACTGATTCCAGTATTTGAGGAATAGTAGTAAAACAACTCTATTGAAAAAGGTGATCTAAGAATTCACTTTAGACAGATTGTTGTTTTGCGAGTCAAAGACAAGTTGTACCATAGAAAAAGATTTATACAAGGTACGTGATATAAATAGGAGTAGTTTCATTGTTCATTCTCCAGTTGAATACGGACTGGATTGGACAGTGCTAATAGAATGAAATGGGTTGTTTGAACCACATTGGGTTGTCCGTCTATTATGAGTCCTGTAGCTCATCAAGATCTTTTATCGTGACACTATAAAACTCTCTGTCCCATAAGAAGAGTCGTTATACCCTAGACTTTGGTGCATATAGTATTTATATATCCTCGATAGTCTATTTAATACCGATTGCTTCACGATTGTATGGATTTATTGGAAGAATTTACCCAAGTAGACTTGGCGGACGAAATACCAACGAGTACTAGTATTCTTTCATCTAAATACACAGAGGACAATCTAGTTGATAGATTGCTTGACAAGAATCATAACGAGAGAAAATCCCCAAATTCTCTCCTCATAGTTGTAAATTACTTTCAAATTCTAAACAGATCGTTGACCTTAACTCGTTTGAGTCTGTTGTTTCCAGAATTGACCCAATGTTGAATCATATTGGTATACTGTAGAATGGAGATTTTGTTGTTTCCATTGGGTTTGATTCTGCATAATATGCTGAGCACCAATATACACACTTTTTACTGATTTTTCAGGGAAGGGAAAGGTGGGCAATTGAAAAGAGTGGCTGATTGGAAAAC
>NW_005178273.1:0-5471 GCF_000341285.1 Galdieria sulphuraria
CCCATCTACAGTCAAAGTGACGCTAGAATTCACAAATTCCAAAGGATAGGGGGAAGAGGACGTAAGCGTTTCAGAAAAATTCAAGGTTGAAGTAGACACTACACCGCTTCCTACATTGATAACCTCACCCGAGTCATTCGTAAAGTTCACTTGTCCTGATGAAAAAACGAGGGTGTCTACCTGGCCGAAAAGTAACTGATTGTTCGATAGAGTCATCGCAGGGAGGCCTCCATCCACGAAACCAACCGAAAACTGAGTTGGATTCCAACTTAAATAAGAAGAACCATTTCCAACTGCAATTGTCACTTGGTCTTCTGTGAAGCTCACGGTGTCAAGACCACTCAAAGAGACATCGTTCTCAGACATCTGAATTCGTCCTTCACCAACAGTAAGACCCCAATTATCTCCAGTCCACCGCAGACTGGAAGATCCTTCGTCAACAGTCACGGTTATAAGGGCAGGTGATAAAGACATCACACCATTCAATAAATTGATCGAATTGTTGTTAAATTCCACTAATGGAGATTCTTGGTTAACAATGCCTGCCGTAAAACCGTCGTTCATGACAAACGACCCATCGGAAGACAAAGACACAGAAAAGTCGCCTGCATTCCATTGAACTCCAGAAGTCGATACTTCCAAAACTTCGTTCGACTTGAGAGACAGCGACCATTCATCTGAAGAAGGCAAGTTAAGTCCCACCGACGACCACGTTGTATCCAGACCTCCAAGTACAAGATCTCCCGATTCACTAGTGAACGTGCTTGAAACGGTGAAATTGTTTTCTAGAGAATATATGAGCCCACGAAGTGACGACACCTGTGAATTGAGTTGCGATTGCAATGTCGAAATGGAAGAACTCACTACTTCCATCGATTCAGTCGTGCTCTTGTCCATTGAAGAGACATACGTAGTCACAGATTGAACTGCTGTTAGACTGCTTTTCGCATCTGAAATAAGAGAACTCAATAAAGTAGCGGATGAGCTGTTTAGCGTGCTACTTGAAGAAAGCATAGAGTTTAAAGTTGAAAGCGCTTGAGAAGTGGCGTTTTCCACGCTTGTGAGCTCATTGAGCATATCAGTAAAGTAAGTATCGTCTCCTGTGCGTGCGTATCTGTCCGCATAATTCAGGTAGTTGATCAGTCCCTGCGTTATAGACGAGTTCAACGAGCTCACAGTGTTCACCGAAAGATAAAGACTGGTCATAGCGATGCCTTCCTTACTGGCCTCTTCCTGAATAGTACTTGAAAGGTCTTCTACACTGCTCTTCACGCTGGAAATATCCGAGTAGAGAATATCCCAAACAATTAAGAAAAGCAATAATGAAACCACCGTGACCATTATGCTCGATAAGGCCACTTGCACAGTAGTGGAGACCATTTTTTTTGTATTTTAAAGCGAAAACATCCTTGCTCTTTCCATAAAACCAATGAACAGTTTCGATAAAATTTGGGAACCCATTCACTCTTCAGTCCAAGGATGGTTTTCCAAGGAAGCAGCTCATGAGCTCTATCAAATTATCCAACAGAAAGCCACTATAATTCCAGAAGAGGGAGAATGGCTAGAAATAGGAGCATGGCTTGGGAGATCAACAGCTTTTTTCTCTTCCGTTCTCAACGAGTTCTACGGCAAAAACAAAAAATTGAACGTCATAGACACATTCAAAGGAACACCAGGAGAAACTTACCACGAAACATACTTGCAAGAAAAAGACCTCTTCATAGAGTTTCAGAAAAACATGGAAAAGCTCAACATCCAAGTCGAAGTGCATAGAGGAAGATCAGTCGATATCCAATGGAACAAGCCTATCTCATTTCTTTATGTTGATGGCGATCATGAATTGTACTATGTCATGGAAGAATTCCGCAAATTTGATCCCTTCCTGTTAACCGGAGGTATTATAGCGTTAGATGACGTCCCATCCTGGATAGGACCTACTCACCTCGCAGGACATATTTCATCCATGAACAACTATCAAAAACAGTGGGCAGGGGCTAATACAATCGTCTTCCAGAAAGTGTGAAACAAATTGCAAATAAAAAAAATAGAGAATGCCGTCTCTACCTAGGACAGAAGGCGTTGCGCTCGAAGGACCTCCATGGTATCAACTATCTGTTCTAGAAGAAACCATTCACCGAACGACATCTTGTGTTTCTCTCATGCAGCTTTCCTCTACAATTTCAAAAACATGGGACACTATCGAAAAATACCTCAACCAGACCAAAGACACGCAGACTATCGAGATTATCAACAACCAACTCTATCACTGCTCCGTCTTATATGAAACTTGTCTTTCTCAATTATGTTACGGTCAACTTTAAAAATACACCACACCATGACAACCAAAGGGAGCCAAATTAGTGTGAACCCTAGCAACTACCGCCCACAAGCTGAACTCACCCTTTCCATTCCCACGCCAGGCTACGGAGAACCCGTGTCCACCTCGTCTAAAACAACAGCAGCAGCAACAGCCTCAACTCCCGCACCCGCTCAGACTGCGACTACGCAAAAAAAGACTACTCAAAAAAGCCCCACTACTGCCCAAAAACCCAGCGAGAAAGCAGGGAAAAGCGGAGGAGGCGGAGGTGGGGGAGGAATATGGGCTCTTTTTCTTGGATTACTCATCATTGCAGGATCAGGGGCCGGGGCTTACTATTACTTTTTCATTTATAAGAAACACACCTCATCGAAGTAGGACATTGTAAAAAAAAACCAAAATGCGCCTGACTAATGAAGCCGTAAGAATCTTTATTCTCATATATCCCTTCGTCTTTCTTTTCGGATGCATCCTGTATATTGTTCAACAGCTGCACCGAGCAGTGACGGCGCCTTTCCGATTAATACAGAAAATAAAAGAAACATTCAAAACGATACTCATTTGGCCTTCAAATAAGGAGAAACAAATATGGCAAAAAGAACCCAAAGCAAATTTCCAAAGAACTTTCTAGAAAAAAACAGTTAACCGCTACTTTGGTGACCAAAAAAGGCATAGTACAGCCTAAAAAATGTTCCTTGGCGCGAATTCGTCTGTCCTTTTGAGAGAGAATAAAATCAACAAATACAAAACCAAGTCAACTGCAATTTATTCAGTACGCCTTCATTTTAAGAATGGGTTTGCATCTCCAGAAACCTCCTGAGTAGAGACTCACAAAGCGTCATTTTTTGACGATTCTTCCTCGACAAATGCTACCCCTTTTGGTCTTGTAAATTCAATTTTTTGGCTATATTTTCAGCTCCATCATTTAAGCTTCGGGACAGATACTTCCTCGAATTCTTCTGTCCTTTTTATAGAGTTTTACAATCTCCCTTACAAAACCAAGGTCAACTGCAATTTATTCAGTACGCCTTCATTTTAAGAAAGGGTTTGCATCTCCACAAACCTCCTGAGTAGAGACTCACAAAGCGTCATTTTTTGACGATTCTTCCTCGACAAATGCTACCCCTTTTGGTCTTGTAAATTCAATTTTTTGGCTATATTTTCAGCTCCATCATTTAAGCTTCGGGACAGATACTTCCTCGAATTCTTCTGTCCTTTTTATAGAGTTTTACAATCTCCCTTACAAAACCAAGTTCAACTGCAATTTATTCAGTACGCCTTCATTTTAAGAATGGGTTTGCATCTCCACAAACCTCCTGAGTAGAGACTCACAAAGCGTCATTTTTTGACGATTCTTCCTCGACAAATGCTACCCCTTTTGGTCTTGTAAATTCAATTTTTTGGCTATATTTTCAGCTCCATCATTTAAGCTTCGGGACAGATACTTCCTCGAATTCTTCTGTCCTTTTTATAGAGTTTTACATCTCCCTTACAAAACCAAGGTCAACTGCAATTTATTCAGTACGCCTTCATTTTAAGAATGGGTTTGCATCTCCACAAACCTCCTGAGTAGAGACTCACAAAGCGTCATTTTTTGACGATTCTTCCTCGACAAATGCTACCCCTTTTGGTCTTGTAAATTCAATTTTTTGGCTATATTTTCAACTCCATCATTTAAGCTTCGGAACAGATACTTCCTCGAATTCTTCTGTCCTTTTTATAGAGTTTTACAATCTCCCTTACAAAACCAAGGTCAACTGCAATTTATTCAGTACGCCTTCATTTTAAGAATGGGTTTGCATCTCCAGAAACCTCCTGAGTAGAGACTCACAAAGCGTCATTTTTTGACGATTCTTCCTCGACAAATGCTACCCCTTTTGGTCTTGTAAATTCAATTTTTTGGCTATATTTTCAACTCCATCATTTAAGCTTCGGGACAGATACTTCCTCGAATTCGTCAAAAAAAATAAAGATTGGTTCATATCCGCGAGTTAACAAATCTTTCTTCATCATTCCAATGACGTTTGCAATGCAAGCTCGCTTTCCCTTCCTTTTTTTTTTCGCATCCTGGCATCCTGCATGTTGCATAGTAAATATGAACTTCGCGATCGGTGAAATGTCGCTTGCAGTGAACACTATCTTTTCCCCAAGCTCGTTTATCGCAACCTTCAATTGCGCAGCAATTCTTATTAGCAGCGCGTTCCTTTTCATCCCAATGCCTAGCACAGTGAATGCCAACTCCGCGCGGTCGGCTACTGCAGTTTTGAAACTCGCACTTCTTGGCATTTGTCTCGCGTTCTTCCTCAGTCCAATGTTGCTTGCAATGCAAGCTATCTTTGCCACGCACTCGGTTACAACAACCTTCATTTTCACAAATCCTCAGGTTCGCTTCGCGCTCTGTTTCATCCCAGTGCTCAACGCAGTGTCTGCTCCCCGCACCTTGAACTCGCTTTCCACAGTCTTCGACCTCACAGCATTTAGGTTTGTTGTCTTCTCGTTCTTTTCGATTCCAATGCCTTGCACAATGTATACTATGTCGGCCACGTGCTCGATTACTGCAACCTTCAACTGTGCAATTCTTTACATTCTCTTGTCGCTCAGCCTCATTCCAATGTCTTACACAATGCACACTCTTTGCGCCCTGGATTCCGTTTTCACAACCCTCAACCTCACATTTCCTTAGATTTAACCTACGTTCATCCTCATTCCAATGTCGGCCGCAGTGCAAACTATGTGTTCCTCGCGCTGCACGTTCGCATCCTTTAACCTCACAAATCTGCCTATTCATTTCGCGTTCGCCTTCATTCCAATGTCTCATGCAGTGCACACTTTTTGTACCACGGGCTAGTTTTTCGCAGCCATCGACCTCGCATTTACTCAGATGTGACCTACGTTCGTCCTCATTCCAATGTGTACGGCAGCGCAAAGTACGCGTTCCTCGTACCGGACGTCCGCATCCTTCAACCTCACAAACCTGCGTATTCGTTTCGCGTTCAGTCTCATCCCAATGTTTTCTGCAATGTTTGCTCTTAGCTCCTTGTATTTGTCTCTCACAACCTTCAATCTCACATTTCTTCACGTTCACTTCAAGCTCAAACTCATCCCAGTGTTTCCTGCAGTGTTTGCTTCTTGCTCCTTGAATTCGTGTTCCGCA
>NW_005178272.1:0-5465 GCF_000341285.1 Galdieria sulphuraria
CATGCGTAAGAACTTTTTATCAAGAATGATAGTTGCTCCATGGAAACCAACTGATCGAGTGGCATGCCCTCGAGATATACAATTCATTCTGCTACATATTCATCGAATGTTATATTTTGCTATTTCTAGGGAACAACACTCATCTGTAATACCTGCCATTGTTCGTTGTGTATCCATTATGTTTAAAGTATTTCCATATCATTTATTGGGAACTATTACTCATCGAGAATTGCAAAACATTCACAAGGAGATATTTGTTCTTTTGAATAGACTCGTTACTACTCTTTTGGAGATTCTAAAGAGAGAAAGGACGGATGATACTACTTATTCTGCCATTGTATCTTGTTTAGGGTTTATATTGTCCATTCCATTTCCGTATCCTTTGTACGATAAGAAGAAGAATAATATGGAAATGGAACTTGGCAATCTTTTGACTTTGATTACGGGCGATGACGGAGTACTCTCAACTCTTGTTGATATGAGAAACAAAAATGGCTTTTCTGGAAGCCTTTTGGCAGATACTTATAGTGCTCTTTGTCAAGTATCTAGTTGCTACTTTTCAACCATTTTTGAGTTGTTGAGACAACGACCTGAGTGGAAGCAAGAAATGATAGAATGTTTGTCATATCCTTTGAAAAATGAAGCACTGCAATTTTTGATGATCAAATTTATTCATTCTCTTATGAAAGCCTTGTTTCAAGATTATGATAATCAGGAGACTTTTTTGAAGCATGATACTGGAGTTAGTTGGGAGCAGCTGACTGACTTTTGGTGTTGCATTGCCAAACAATTGTTTATTACAGATATGTCTCATCTCAATCCGAATGCTACTAGTCTTCTTCTTTCGTTTTTGGCAATGATACCACAAGACATTGGAAAGCAGCCATCTTTCAGTTTATCGTTGCTACAACAAATGTTCAGTTTTATAGATAAATATCGAGTACAAGTGAACAATGCAACTGTTGTTGGTGCAGCTATTTTAGCTTTTATTCGCGCCACGCAGGTCGCTGTGCAATACAGTTATATACCTACAGAATTAATGCATATGGTGGAAATGGTCATTGACTCCCTATTCAAACAAAATGTAGAATGTACGTTCTTTTCCAAGGCGACAGAGGCACTCGTAGAACTATTCAGATTGGTGCAGAATGATCAGCATAGTTATCTATTGGAAGCTGTTCGAACGTATTTATTCCGACGTGGAGAAGAATTAGTTTGTCACATTCTCGAGATGTTCCATTCAAAATTGATGTTCCGCATATCTATTGTTCGGTTACTTGGAAGTGTGATAACCTTTCATGATGGGAATGGTCATTGCTTCTTAGTGGAATATCCTGATATGACAGACAGAGTTGTTGAGTTGTTATGCCATATTCTTGATTGCCAAACACTACCAATTTCTCGTTCTCTCAATGAGACCAAGTTGTTATGGAATGCCTGTTATATGTTATCTTGGATAGCATTGCATTGTCCTCATGATACGAAAGAATGTCATCGACGGAGTGAGACTATTTTTCGATATTCATTTCATCGACTAGAAGAAGAAGATGTTCACAATGGAAGTACTAAAGTTTTATTGGCTTGTGTTCGAGTATTGTGTTGTTTGAGTAACGAATATCATATTCAGGTCGACTCGAGACACAGACAATTTGTGGAACACTTGCTCTACAAGTTGAATAGTGGTTTAGAAGAGCAATGGGAAAGAAAGTGGAGTTTGCTTTTGGACCAGCTACGACAACTGGAAAGGCTATGGAAAGAAAAATAGTTTTTGCGATAGGAGGAAAAGATGCCACCATAGACACAATCGGATATTTTATAAAAACTTTTCAAGCAACTCTTCTACCAAATTCCTGCCTTCTTGTTACTAAACCAAACTACAAAAGCTGGTGTGCCTAGAGCTGTTGTGACAAAAGTAACTACACAAATAGTTAGTAAGTTCAACGCCCATTCCACATCTCTCTTACATAAGAAGAGTTGCAGCTTCCACTTTTTAGGAGGTTTCACTGCAAACTTGTACAAACGATCTGAGTGCATGAAATCGGCCTAGACAAGATTCGTTATTCTCTCTCTATTTTTTTATTATAGTGGGATGTCAAGTTGTGTTCTTACATCTTGTACTTTAAACAAAGTGGGAGTTGCACTATGAAGTTGTGCCAACCCCTTGGGAGCCGAAGAACGAGAGGTTACTCTACTCACTAGAGTAGCACTCTACAATATACGGTGAATACATACTCTTTGAATACATCTTACGGACTTACTTTCAATAACATAGCCATGGGAAGAGTCCGCAATCTCAACACACACACACACACACAAAAGCAGCCAATTCAACAATGTGTTATAACAAAGATTGTTGAATGTCGTCTTCAACCTTAGAAAATGGTTGGGAAGCACTTGGAAAAGAAGCCAGGCGTTTAGAAAGTGAAATAGACTCGAAGCTTGTTTCTTATGCAAGTTTATCAAGTCGAACAGAAGTTGGGTTCAAAAACAAAGTCGGTGGTATGCAATCACTCACTCCGTTGTGTTGTATCTTGCTCTCACTTTGAACCAAGGAAATAAGAGTGTTGCCGCTGATGAACAAAAACTTTCAACAGAAATAGAACAATTGTTAAGAAGACTTGGTCAATTGAATGAGTCAATGGGTCGATATTTAGCTTCTTCGAGTAACACCAGTTTGAGTCAAAGTCACGCACTGGAAAGACATCAAGAAATTTTATCCGATTACATACAGGAATTCCGAAAAAGTAAAGTAAGCAATGAGTTTTGTTGTATTCTTTCATTATTCAACAGGTATTAGGCTACCGTGAGAAACTGGTTGGAGAAGATGGATTTGTTAGAAAACAGTCATCGGAATAGTGTTTCACAAAGTCCTCATTTGTCTTCACAGGAAGAGTTTTTGTTGAAAGAGCGAAACTCTGTTTCCAACTCAGAACGTGGTGCTGATTTGGCCATCAATCAAGGCTTGGCTGTGAGAGAGGATTTAGCAAGACAACGGCAAATATTTGCAAGTATGGTTTCTAGAATGGAACACGTGAGTGAAAGGCTACCGAGACTAAATAGATTGATTGGTCAAATTCGAAGAAGAAAACGAAGAGATTTGATTGTATTGTGTTCAGTTGTTGCTTTATTCATGTTATTCACATTGCTTTGGAGAGTGTTTTAAGTTTTTCTTGAGAAACCATAACATGCGATATATACTCATGTGACACTTTGCACACTAAGAATATGAAAAAGACGTTGTAAAGCACATTTTTTATATAACAAGTGATGAAGAGTCTGTTGCTTGTTTTTTGACGGAGTTTTTAGAACTGTCAACTTCCGATGAGTTGTCTTGATTCCAGTTTTCCAATAGTAAAGGAAAGAAAGTCGCTACCTTGTAAGTAAGAAAACCCAAAAACACGGGTAACAACTCCAACTCTTCTCGATGCTTGGAAACGGTTAATATCAACAGGGCAACAATAGCCAATCTTGCTGGTCCCAACCAGTCACGAAAAGATTGTGTAGAAGAACTAGCTAAACGTTCCACACTTCGGGATAACAACCAAACGTAGATGAGACTACCTCCCAATCCAAAGGCATAACTGCAAGCAATCTTGCCTGAACCCAACCACCCCAGCAACGGAATAAGAAAAGCACCCACTCCCAAAGTTGCTCCAAATAAGATACGTTTTATATCTATGATAAGGTTGGAAAAGGATAATCTCAAAAACCACTGAGCTTTACCTTGATATTGTTTGATTCCTCGACTTCTTTCTTGTTTTGCCTTTTCTTGGTTTGTAAGTATCCTTGTCTTTAAAGGATCTCGCAACTCTGGTGTTTCATATCGCTTAGGACCGAACTTTTCTTCTACATAAGCTAGTTCTGCTCTATATCTTTCTTCTAAGGTTGGGATATCGGGTGGTCGGAAACCCCAGTCATTCTTTCCTTTGTCTTTTTTAGAAATACTTGAAAGAGTGACTGTCCTTATTCCTTGACGTTTCTTTCTCAAGAAGGACGAGCTTCTATAAAGCTCTTGTCGTTTATGTATACAAAGTAGGAGGGAAGAAGGAGATGAAAAAGCCATCCACATAACCAAATGCCAAGTCATTCTAGTCACAATGAAAATCTATATGTTGTATATCTAAAGAAACTCATTTTGTTTATTTTGGTTGGTTTCATGATCGAATATAAGAAGGTATGAATATTGTGTGTACAAGTGGATTTATTATTTTGACATTGGACGATGGCACAATATGGCTATCCTTACAACGTTGAGTATCGAGGATATCCTTCAGGTTATCCTCCTCCACCACCTCCTGTAGCTCAACCTTATGGCGCTCCTCCAGGAAGAACTACTGTAGTGTACGAAGTACCTGTGGATGAATATGGAAACCCTATAGGTTCTGTAAGTAAACTTGTTCTCTTTTATTGTGCTTTGACAACTCTCATCAAGCCTTATGGACAACAAACGGTTTATGTAAAGGGTCCACCAGGGTCGTCTCCTTATTATTATGGAAGAAATCAATATTATAGTCCTTATGGAAATACTGGTAGTGGTGGAGGTGGCGGTGATGAAGCACTGGCCTGTTGTGCAGGTCTCTGTGCAGCTTTGGCTTGTTGTGGTCTCATGGACTTGATGTTTTGAATATTTTGTCAATCAGAGCGTTATAACCCGTTGGAATATCAAACTACTTGGCACAAACTTTTATATAAAATGAACTGAATTGGCTTATGGGAGACCAGACCAAGATATTTCATCTTCGTCACCTAATAACTGCTGCAACGATATATTAGGGTTCTTCAACAAGGACTGGCGTCTTTGCTGAAGTATCCTAATTTGTTGATCGATAGAAACATCCGAAATAGATTGTTCTTTTCTTATTTGCAAATGTCTTATTCGATCATCTAAACAACGCATCTTACGAAAAGGCCAACAATGGATTCCTAGTTCTCGGCATCTCCTTTTTAATAGAGTCACACAAACTCCCAATTGTTGAGCGGCTTCCTTCCGTGGCAAATCAAAGTATCTCGATAACTGATCTATACTAAGATTTGAGTCTGACCTTTTTCTTTTCAATGATATCTTCATTTTGGACTTTTGTATAATATACCCTGTGTTTTCGAGTGAAGAAACTTGATCTCGACATAGGTTCATTTGTTGATCAGGCTTATTCTGAAATGGCCATTTTCTTCTCCATTCTGTCAACTCATGGTCTGATGATATATGGGTATCATATGGGATGGGTACGGAAGAACTGGAATACTCCTCATCTGAAAAAGGATTACCACAACTAGAACAAATGTGCATTTGACAACTATCACAAACTTGCTCATCATGAACTTGTGCATTCCAAAGTAAATTGTCATGTTGATAATCACCAACATGTAGTTGCTTCCATTTATGTGAACAGGGACCTTTCTCCATATAGTATGTGAAAGCATCTCTATGAGCTGTGTGTGCTTCATTCGATGGAGATCCATAGAAT
>NW_005178271.1:0-5433 GCF_000341285.1 Galdieria sulphuraria
CTGATTGATCTATGCTCATCAATAGTAACATGTTCTCAATATTCTAGAAACACATTGTCATTCAATATGAAAGTCAATCCACAACTGTACCTAAATTGAATTATGGACAACGGCTTACCCTAATAGTGCACACGGCATACAAATATCAAGGGAGAATTGATGCTTTGCTGCAATTTGAATTCTCACCTAGTGATTCTCGAATGAATTCATCTTCGCCTTGATTCTAAGTAATCAAATAATAGTCTGTAAATCATCCTTTTAGAGTAAGGACTAGAATACTTTAGGCAAATCGAGATAATCTTGGACAATTCGACGCTGAATCAAGCATACAGGGAGCCTAAAGACCACATAAAACACTGCTTCGGATATAAAGACTCCGTACGTACAAAAGCAATATTTCAAGTGCAAAGGTACAAAGTCTTTATCAACTCGACAACTAGGAGTCAATAAAGTATCAATTCTACCTTAAAGAAGCCATCCTATAAAAACACTATATGACAGAAACTCTATTGGATAACCCAATGTCTACATAATGACAATTCAACCAACTCTCTCTTAGATACCCCTAAAAAGATAGCAACGTATATTAGTCTTACGATCAACTAATTGGCTCTTTGAATGGAAACGTTGATTCAACTTTTTGTGCACCGAGCTGTGCCATTATCTACTCTAACACATTGACTCCATTCATTACTAGGGCTATATTTCAATAGCCAACTTTGAACGGTTTTAACAATCAACGCATTAAAATGTGAATACTTGAAAAATATTGACATCTGATTCCTGATTCTTGTCTGCCAAATGACTATAGCGTACCCAGTAATGCTTAGTTGGAACGAAATAGTATAACTAAAAGTACTTCAAAACAAGTAGTTATGAATTGAATCAAATACAGTTTGACATATTTATATCTGAACAAACAACTAGTCAATATCAAAATATATAAACTAGTAGTAGCAGATTCGTGGCACTGCAAAGATACATTACAATTCATCGTTCGAGTAGATTCATGAAACTATCTAGAATGAAATGATCAACGAAAACGTATCCAGTATCGCAAATAGAGTGCAAGTATTGCGGAGGAATAATTGGACATTCAAACACTATCAAGTTTTTTTCAAACCAAGTCTTCATCTCCCTAGTCCTCTGTATTTCTAGTATTAGGACTACTATTAATACTATATGGAAAAACGTCTTTCTCGGGATAAGGACTGACTCGTTCGATAAATTCAGTATAATCTCTAAGAATTCAAAAGTTGAATCAACCATAAAGGGCATTTCATTTATGAAACAGAATTTCTTCTTGATGTAATATTCGACTAGTAATCAACATATGACCAACTCCTACACAAACTGTCATTTTAAATGAGCAGTATCAAAAGATATCTTACTTTCTTTCCAATGAACAGTAAATCATTGAATTCACTATACAATTCAAGTAATATAAAACAGTAACCAGTTTCTAGATACGTTGAGAAGGAAGAAATCAAATAGACCTTTTCCTACATATCGACTAGAATAATTGTGCCATATCCCGTTGAGATTTAACTAGAAGTGGTAAGGTTCAGAGTACTCTAAAGCAAATGATTACTGCTTACTTCAATACAGCTGTAACCAGAATTGTTTCGGATATCACACTAACATAAGATTCAAATTCAACACATCAATAGAAACAAGGTATTGCTATGGCATAAATACAATGTCATTTATCACTTGAATCAATTGTGGTAATAGTCCAAGATTAAGAGGTGGATGAAAACCACCAAAGGTTGTAAAAAAGTTCAAGAATCAAAGGATATACAAAAAGATCCTGAAATTAGAACAGGACAAGAAGTTTGTGTTTTGCTGCTACTTGTGTAAAAATCACAGAACTGATTTTGCTTTTTTTGTGAGGATCAACCTCAAAATCTATAAATCATAGGTCTGATATTCTAACCCTGTGAAACCAGGGAAGCATTCATCTACTTCTTTTCCTTGAAGTTCTTTCAACTAACCTTTCTATATTCTTTCATTGAAAAGTATATACTATGTAAAACATAAATTTTTGTCTTTTATGACAATTCATAAGAATAAGGGAAAACAACCAGTAGGTCGTACTAAGACAAGTTCAATTTCTATTCCCAATAGATCTTTTGTACAGAACTTTGACTGCAATCTAGTTGATTTTTTCTTTGAATTGACATCATCCCGCAGTCTTCGAATACTACTTTCTATCATCTTCATCCCTTTTCTTGTACAATGAGCATTCAACTGTTTTCACAACATATTACAACCTAAAGAACAAGATGTTCACCATTCTACAATTACACCGATAAAGAAGAGAAAAAACGAAATAGAGGTATTACCCTATCCTTATCGATTAGATGACTAACTTCATATGAAGCTGGTCTTAGGGTCGAACAAGTAAGATGGAAATGTTCTAAAGCACAAATAACCATAAGATGGTTTCAACATGAGAGCATTACAATATATCAAGATAAATCAGTAGTAGATTCTAGATCACTGGAAACAGTATGTTGTACACTTTCATGATGCTGCAAGTTCACTTGTCAAAGATTAATTGATTCAACTGACGAAACTATCTCGAATTGATCACTTGGACTATCAATTGCCCACCCCTACAAATGCAACACAACTGTCACGGGACAAAGAGATTCTATGTGATAGAGATTTCCAATGAAAAAAGCTTCTGAAAGGTTGTACGTCGACGTTTTCGGAAAAGAAATGACGACTAATTGCTTCATCACACTATCATGAGATAACAAATAAGTTCGTTTCAAGAATCAAAAGATAAAGATTAGTCTCAAACAGGTACAAGCAAAATCAAAAATCGACCAGTAAAAGCAACTGGATACTCTATTCGTTGTTCAAAATCAGGACCGTATGTAGTTCTACTGATAGTGAGGTGCAGGAATAGTCGTAAGTGTGCAAATAATGCCTTTTTCTTTTGTAGAGTCAAAAACACAATTTTCCTTTATAGTAAAAAATAGGTCAAATTCGTACTTTTATGACAAAAACTATTATTAATATTCCATGTACTACTAACCAATACACTATGGCTTTCTCTTGTTGTCGTTGTTGTTGTCTTTTTACAATTCCAAGTAAATAAAACAATGACAATTCTCCGCTCATGCCAACAACGAAGAAAAAAGTAAAAGATAGAAACACAAATCATTATCTTTGTAGAATTGATGACTCTGCCATACTGTACTAGGCTCGGGCTCATATTTGTTGTTGTTGTTGCTGTTCTAGTTGAATTTCAAGTAGTGGCGAATGGTTTGATTTTGCAGCGATAATAGAAAAATGCTTTATGGTTTGTGCCAATGTGCAAACTACTTTGTTCGTCTGCGTATGCTTTCTAGGAATTATCTACCAAAAGTTGGACTTTATTTTCAGAGTCAAACCAAAACTCTAGTCGGAAACGACTGCATCAATATTTGCGCTCGTGTAATATTGTAGAAGCTCAACCCATCCTTCATGAATGTCTTTCAGAACTACTTTGTATACTATCCAAACGCAAGCTGTTTGCACAAAATGTGAAGTCTCCTTTTCACTTTTTGACAGCTACAACTACCACTACTTTCAACAGCATGACTTTCAGTGTGTTGGGAAAAAAACAGATCAGCAGCACTCTTGAAAAGGCAAATACTGTTTCACACAAGTCGCATTGTTTCCCATTCACACCGTACTACTAATGTTACCCTCCTCTTCAACTATATAAGGACCAAAGACGATTTGCAATAGATGCCTTTCAGAAACAGCAGCAATACTAGTTCCACTACTATCACTCTTACGACTTATGTATCGTTTTAGACATATTTCACCCTCGGTAAAACCAATAATTCATAAAAACAAAGGCGTTTCTCAAAACGGACTAGTAGCTACAGTCGCTATCGTCAAAACATTTTACCAGGTGGACATAACCATGACTTTCAGCAATGCTCTTTTGCTTGCTTTATTTCACGGTTCCCAACAAGTTGAGTATATTTTGAACTAAAAACTGTTCCCTTGCTTTCAAAATACAAGTATATTCAGCTTTCGTTATCTAAAGACCCACATCCATAATATTTCAAAAGACATACTCGTATCAATAGAGAATTGATCCAAAAGCACAACAATACAAACAGCCAATGAAAATATGCAATGATGGACTCAAGACTTTCCTATGCTATTCTGAGAAATGCCTGTTGCAGAGTTACAGACCGATTTCTACATCGTGAAAAGAGTCATATAGAAGACAAAAAACTACTATACGGAATATAATTCTGTGTACTGACTAAAAGACTCAACTGAGAGTCTGACTGGTTTCTTGTTCTTGCAGAATATCTTGGAAATATCAACCCAAAGACTGATTCTCGACAACAGACTACAAGATTAGACTATCAACTGCTAATACATACGCAAAACTGCTCTGAAACAATTATCAATAAAAATAAAAAAACTTGTGAGACAACTAGTTGACTAAAGTACCAACACTCAACGACAGCTTAAACTCCTTTATCTTTGCTCTCTTCTCGACAACGCTAATCTCAAATTTCCATAAAAGACCAGAAGTGAAATAACAACAAGTGTTGCATAAAGTATATAAACTCCAAAGAGATAATAAAATTTATACATACTAAAAAGAAACTACAGTCTACATGGAACTCAGAGCTCAGGAATCGATGGATTGTTCTAAAAGAAACATTTGCAGAGCTTAAAAAAGAAACGCAGATAATAGAAATTCACTTGTCCAACTAAAACAAACGACGAATTCGCTTTAGAAATTAAAGTCTGAAAAGTTTCACTAACAAACTTGAACCAGGTCCACAGCCTTGACAAAACTCACTGAAACTTCCTTTCCATCCAATAATCAAATCATTGTGTTCATTTCTAATTGGATTGTTATGAGAAGGATCGCTTTGTATTCTCTCCTTTCACTGGAGATATATTATTTTGAGTGACTAGTGAGTTTTATGAAAGAAAATATTTCACTTGGAGATATGTAAAAAGGTTCTGGAACAATAAGTGTGCTAGATACCATCAATCTCACATCTCAGTAATGTTGTGAAACGAGAAGAACAGTGTCGTAACAAAGTTCCTGTCAACTCCCTAGCGACACTGTAGCCCTTTAACAGAGTTGAGTTTGCCCAATCTTGTCTCTGCAAGGTAAATTTTAAACTACTTGTGACCCTATTTTGATAACAAACCAAGAACGGGTTTTGCTACAACTAGTTTTTGACTCGTTCTCGATCTGAGAACCTTTCTTTGTTGGTCACTCAAAATTAAGGAAAACTCCTTAAAGATGTGAAATGTTCATTTTCTAATTTCAATGACATTAACTCTGTTTGGCTTGCATTGTGAGAACTAGAACCTTTCCTTCTATGCAAATACGCTCAAGGAACAATCTTTTTCGATTACGAGTTATAAAGAAGAATAAATCATATATCAACC
>NW_005178270.1:0-5412 GCF_000341285.1 Galdieria sulphuraria
ATGATTCACGAAAACTTGCAGTTCACACTACATTTCGCTTTTTGCCGCGTTCTTCATCGTAAAGAGAGCCGAGATATCCACCGTTGAGAGCTTTATTTTGTAGTTGCTATTTTTAGATTATTTCTATTTTTGGTAACATACTCTCAAAAAGGGAGAAAATGGATAATAGAGAGGAAAATAAAAAGAGAGAAAAAGAAAAAGATAATGAGAAATAGAGAAATAAATAGAAATAGAGAAATAACGAGAAATGATGCGAAATGATGAGAAATGATGAGAAATAGAGAAAGATTATTTTTCTCTCTCTTTTTCTTTCATTCTTTTTCTTTTTTTTCTCTGGTTTTTCTCTGCATTCTCTCTCTTCTCTTTTTCTCTCTCTTTCTTCCTTCCTTTCTTTCGTGCAGTGCACAGGGTGTATATAAGATATATATAGATAGATAGATAGAAAAATAGATATACATCGATAAAGAAAGTTTAGAAAATACTCGCATACTTTCCTCACTCTTCCCTTTCTCCACCCATTATATACCTCTCTCACATCAACCTATCCATATACCTTCCAACTGTGAATGATCCTTCCGCAGGTTCACCTACGGAAACCTTGTTACGACT
The DNA here is from genome assembly GCF_000341285.1 of Galdieria sulphuraria. NCBI lineage: Eukaryota > Rhodophyta > Bangiophyceae > Galdieriales > Galdieriaceae > Galdieria > Galdieria sulphuraria. The sequence continues at coordinate 610 of NW_005178270.1, forward strand.
TCTCCTTCCTCTAAACAATAAGGTTCAACGTACTTTTCATCTTACCCTTTCAAATCAAAAAATAAAACAAGCCGTACGCTTCACCGGATCGTTCAATCGGTAGGAGCGACGGGCGGTGTGTACAAAGGGCAGGGACGTATTCAACGCAAGTTGATGACTCGCGTTTACAAGGAATTCCTCGTTCATAAATACAGTTACAGTATTCAATCCCAAGCACGATGCAATTTCAAAGTTTGCCATACTCTTCTCAGAAATGGTCTCTTACAACTATTTGATCGCATCAGTGTAGCCCGCGTGCAGCCCAGGACATCAAAGGGCATCACAGACCTGTTATTGCCTAAAACTTCCATCCGTGAAAAACGAATAGTACCTCTAAGAAGTATATATCGTATATCTTCACATACAATATAACTAGTTAGCAGGAAAAGGTCTCGTTCGTTAACGGAATTAACCAGACAAATCACTCCACCAACTAAGAACGGCCATGCACCACCACCCATAAAATCAAGAAAGAGCTATCAATCTGTCAATCATGATCATGTCCGGACCTGGTAAGTTGCCCCGTGTTGAGTCAAATTAAGCCGCAGGCTCCACTCCTGGTGGTGCCCTTCCGTCAATTCCTTTAAGTTTCAGACTTGCGACCATACTCCCCCCAGAACCCAAAATCTTTGGTTTCCCGAATAAAAAGGATGTACGATTGAATTGTCAATACACCATCTTTAAGATGGCAACGTTTATGGTTAAGACTACGACGGTATCTAATCGTCTTCGATCCCCTAACTTTCGTCCTTGATCAATGGGAATATCCTTGCCAAACGCTTTCGCAACTGTTCGTCTTCCAAAAATCCAAGAATTTCACCTCTGACTAGGGAATACAAATGGCCCCAACTACCCCTATTGATGCATTTTCAATCAATAAAACTTCCTACTAAAGTCTTATCAATACATAAATACTATTATACCATGCTAAGCTATACTTTCACAAGAAGCGCTTGAAACACTCTAATTTTTTCACAGTAAATCAAAATCAATGTCAAAAATCAATCAATCAAGATCAATCCAAACATTCATTTCAAAATGAGTGTCATCCATTCGTACTCTTTCAAAAAAAAGAGTAAAATGAAAAACATCTCACAGTTCAGACTACGGGCGTTTTAACTGCAACAACGTTCGTGTACGCTATTGGAGCTGGAATTACCGCGGCTGCTGGCACCAGACTTGCCCTCCAATCGTTACTTCGTTACGCGTTTACATAAACGTCATGCCAATAAAATAACACTTAGTGTTATCTATCAGTATTTCTTGTCGCTACCTCCCTGTGTCAGGATTGGGTAATTTGCGCGCCTGCTGCCATCCTTGGATGTGGTAGCCATCTCTCAGGCTCCCTCTCCGGAATCGAACCCTAATTCCCCGTTACCCGTCAACACCACGGTAGGCCTCAATCCTACCGTCAAAAGTTGATAGGGCAGATATTCAAACAATGCGTCAATAGTACAAATACTATCAATCCACAAAATTATCATGATTCAACATTCAACACTAAACCCTGTGACAGGAAAAGTGTAAAGTAGGACCACTAATAAGTGCAATTCCCAAAAATGGAAATAGGGCATGTATTAGCTCTAGCATTACTAGGGTTATCCATATAACAAACTAACATTGTGTAGATTATAACTGTTTTAATGAGCCATTCACAGTCTCGCCATCCATGTGGCTTATACTGGCATTTGCATGGCTTAATCCTTGAGACAAGCATACGCGACCCGCAGGATCAACGGGGTATCATGTATATACAACACAAAGAAAAGAGAGAAAATGTCCACAAAATTGTTGATATACACACAAAAACAGCACAATAGAAACAACATGAATATACACACATAAAATGTACGTCCATGAGTCAAAAAATTGTATCTTTGTGTCGTACACAATTTTGGTGGAATTTTCACCTTTTTTCTTCCTCTTCCTCTTTTCCTAAACTGGAAAAGATGGAAATTTTACTTTTTTTCTTTCGAATAATAAACGTCTCAATGAAACCCCAAAACACAACAGATGGGATCCATCTATAACATTCATCATTGAAAAAACCATCCTTTGTTTCATTCCTTTGTCTTGTTGGAAGAAAATACATCTCTAAAATACTACTTACTATTTTACATTCAGTACTGTGATTCACACAAAAATGAAATCATGACAATACATAAAGGAAAATAGAGTAGCAGAGGTTTCCTTCAAAAAGACAAAAAACATATAGTCCATTCTATAAAGATGAGCGGCGAATAAAAATTCAAGCCAAATAATCTCTAACTCATCAAGATGGAAACTATATTCATACTTTTGAATCAAAATAACATTACCAAATCATCGGTAGTTTAATACATCAACTCCTAACCATACTATATACATCACAACATGCAGTATACAGAAAAAATTCCAAAAGAGACAAAGAAAAAGAGGAGACATAAAGACACGCAAATACATACATACATACATACATCCATCTATGCAGTACGCACAAGCACATCTTCAACATCCTTCTTCTTTCTTTCTCTTTTGAAACCAATCTGATTAGCACAGTTTTGAAATCAATGGCAAAGATGGATTACAAATCATGTATCATTGGAAAGGGACTACCCCCATTCAGGGATTCCCCCACTCCCAAATTCAAACATCATCTTCATCCATACATAAAGCCATTCAACTTTTGCATATCACTCCACTTTACTCGTCTTTGAAAACTAGTAAAAGTGGTTTTCTTCTTGTCTGTCTGGCTTCATTTTTCTGGAAAAAAATGCTATTTGAAAAGCCAAAAGTGACGGTTCGTTGCGCGGGCTTTTGAGATGAATCAAATGATGACACGTGGCAACAAAACAGTTTGAAACTCAACAAAAGGAAAACAAACCAACACTCTTTTTTTATTATACAAACAATAAAAACCTAGCTTTTAAACCCCTCTCAAAAAAACCATCTCTCTCTTGTTTTACACTACAAATATATATATATATAGATATACGAGTGTCTAGAAAATAAACCCATCTTCCTAATTGTCACTCTTGTGTGAGGGGATACACTCAATAAAAACAACTCAAAAGGTCAAAACTCTTCAAACTTTCATAGTGAGGTCGAAACTCTCCTCAAAAGCAAAGTTTCAAAAGGAGAGAACATTTGTCAAAGCTCCTTCAAACTTTCATAGTGAGGTCGAAACTCTCCTCAAAAGCAAAGTTTCAAAAGGAGAGAACATTTGCAATGCTCCCTATTGTATACACACACACATAAAGAAGAAGAGTTCATAGCTCTATACAATAAAAAAAAGAGGATAAACCCTCACACCCCTCCTCTCTCTCTCTTCTACTTGACAAGGCAAGACTATTTGTGAAAAAATAGAACAAAAAACACTCAAAAAAATGTAACCTAAAAGTTGAGTTACTACTTGAATAACTTGTCCTTTGACACAAAAGTACAACAAAAATTTCAAACTCTACATGATGTCCTCAACATTTCAAATGATTGGATGATTATTCTTTGAACCTTGGTCCCAACATGGTTGCAGTTGTACGTTGCTGAAAAAGTAACAACCATCAAACTTTCGCAAGTTGTATGGGAAAAATATCAAGTCAACCTTCTAGCACCATTCCCTAGCTTGTAGTTTTCTCATTCAACAAAAAAGGGATGAAGAGTCGTTGTGTAAACATACACAACTTTGTTTTGAAACAACTCCAAAAAAGAAAGACTCTACTGAGTTGGAAGCAGCAATCATAGTTGGGTATTACTTGCAGTGATTGAGCGTTTTCCAAAACATAGTCGCAAGTTTAAAATTGACAGAATTATCGTTAAGAACAGTTTGCAGTTGACTATACAAAAGTAGTTACACCCTTTTATTTCTTTCGAGCAAAAGAAATTCTCAACTAGTTACCTCACCATGTAAAAACAACTCTATAAAGACATATCAACTTGGTTCCTGGAATAGAAAACCTAGTATAGATACTCGTACTCTCCTTAGAAAATCATCGTGTTTCCACAAAAAGCGTTCCCATTTCTTTCCTAGTGATGAACAGGATACATAGATATACACACAACGTGACAAATGACTTGTTACACTTCCCATCGAAATTCCAACTACTGCGAGTAACCAATCAAACAAACCAACTTGTTATAAAAATTCTCAAGTCTTTTTACAAAAATAGTTGAAAGAGCAAACTTGAAAGATCGTATTGCTTTTGCAATAAAAGGTAAAATTGGAAGAGCCGTTTTCTTTTTCACTTTGACCTCCAACTGCTTAAACTTTGGTACAAAATGGAAAGTTTCTCCCTTTTAGATGGTGTCACTTTCAACCACGTAAATAAAAGTCTGGTACTTGTGTCACAAAAACCAAGACTCTGTTACAGACTGGACAACAACTGAAACAACTCGTCCAAAAAGCTTTCTCAACCACTTTCAGGTTTTTTCTTTTAGCAACACAACCAAAAAGGAATGCCATCAGTATTTGAATGACATTTGTAATATTAAACAACAATATGAGAAATATTTTCCCATATAAAAAAAAGTTCATATAGATAGACTATAAATGACATCCCACCATTCAGAGAAAATGTCTTGTGTGTTTTGACTAATAATTATAGCATTGGATTTTCTGCTTGTCAACTTGCCAGTTGTGTCTGTTTGACACTTTAAAACTTTTTATTCCCTACTTTACATAGGTGGCAGTTCTATGCATCTTGACTTTCTTTATCGCTCTAGGAAAAGAATATGACAATTTCAGACAAGATAAAATCGCCAACAGTAGAAAATACAATTCAAGTATTT
>NW_005178269.1:2500-5364 GCF_000341285.1 Galdieria sulphuraria
TAAAAATCAATAAAGCCATTTAAAACAGTAAAAGATCATTCCAAGAAAGGTAACTTTGATTTCCACACTGACAACAAAATATTAAGAGCCAATGCTTTAAAGACACATTCTACGCAAAAGAAGAATGACAAAAAATAGCTATTTTTTTACTCTTTTCAAAAGTACTTGTTTTGAAGAACCGTAACAAAAAAATACGTTTCAATTCAGCAAAATGACAGTCTGTAACATGTTTAGGTTCAACCTCAATATTGTTTGAAATGACTCTTTAAAAATGGACAAGTACCCTTGAGAGTAACGAGTTTGGAAAAACACAAGTGGTTGAGTTGAGTAGCCAGTTGAATGATATCATCGTTTGGTTTACCAAGACATTGAACAAAGCTACAAGTAGAAGAAAATTTTTCCTTTTCGAACAAGTCTTTAAGAAACCTTGAGACAAAGACACCCACGAAACACAAGAAAAGAACCCTTGAAAACCTTTTTGCTTACCTATTGAAGCATAACCATACTTGAAGGATTGGAGTACAGTCTTATCCATAGCCAAGAACTGTGTTCTAGTCGTCAACGACAAGGGCTTGTTAAAGTCTGTACAAAAAAGTGCAGCAACTACAGCCTTGGAGATAGGTTTGGTTTTACTAGACTGTCTTAAAGTGATACCTACAAAAGTATGTTTCACTCCCCAAACACTGCCCCTACATCGGGACAATATTCCCCTACTATTCCCCCAAATCATCCAAACAATAAGCGTATTGTACCCCTACATTTGTGAGACTTTTAACAAGTCTCCACGAAATCACCTTTACATATTCCTAAACAACTTGATATCTCCTTTTACAAACTCAAATATCAATTCATGATGTTGGTTGACCATTCTCAAGTACCAGATCCAAGAAATCACTTGCAACGAAAAAGAGTCAATTCGCTTTATGAAGCCTTTTCTTCTTTGCAACTATGTAATGGAAAATCATTTACGATCAAATACAATAGAAGCTTCAATAACGTCTTTAAATACCAACTCTCTGCAAATTTGTCAATCTTTGTTGGTTGCTTTTTGGATGAGACAACAAGACTTGGCATTGGTTTCTCATTAGATTGCTATTTCTGTAGAATTCCCTACCTTGTTGGTTCTTACCCATCATCAAGTTAAACGATAGTCTTTTCTCATGTTTACCCAAAACCTTGATGACATTGCTTGCCCATTCTCTCCTATAGTTTGAGAGAGTGTTGTCATCCATATCAGAGACTCGTTACCAATTGGTTGTGTCGAGTATGTTGAAAGCAATACAGCTGGTTGAACATAGTCTTGCAGCTTTTTTCATCCTTTTTTTGGGACTGACTGTTTCATCATAAAACCAATCAATCTTTCTGTCCCTCTTTTTGGGGAATAGATGAAATCCTTTTTTGGTTTCCTTTTCTGGTTCTCAAGGTAATATCAACACTCCACAGAAATGGATAAACACCTCAAGCTGTTTTGTAAAGAAATTTTGTGATTCACTCAGTTTCTTGAAAACACAGAGACCAACATTCAAGACGTTGCAAAAAGATGCCGCGTAAAGCCAAAAACAACTTGTCCATTTATTACCGATGACAATGGAGAGATTATCCTCAAAGGTCTAGCAGTAATCAAGGAGACTTATTCATTGTATAATACCCAACCTAATGTTTTAGCTATTATACCAGCTTTTCAAGAAGAGACACAAGCCAGGTCGGACATTGTACAAGAAACATTGATGGATCACCAAGAAACCGACTCTTTCAAATGACAAAGACTCCTCCTCGACGACTCTTTCTCCAAGCCCATCTGTTTATTCTGTATCGTCACATTTATTTATTTCGACCATTTGACTCTTCACACTTTTATGAATGTGCTTTGAACAATCTGTCCAAGAACCTATCGACTAGTTTTAGAGCGACTCTGTTGGTTTTTGTTTGAAAGCACAAGTCTTGGAATGTAGGTTCTATTAGGTACTACTTTGCCTTTTAAAAGTCAAGGAATGGTTAAAAAAAAGATCCTCTTAAAGCCGTAGCAATGCTGTTTGAGTTTTATGAAGAGGTATACACGTTAAACGAATATGTATGTTGGAGTCAATCGAAGAAGATAAAGTAGATTCATCACATGTGAGACCCAGAAAAATATCAAGGAATTGTTCAACATTTCTTTCAATCGATTTACAGTTACTGACATCATAGACTTGAAAACACAAGCGAGAATAACATTGAAATAGTTGAAAAGTATCTCCAATAGTTTCTGTCAAACAATAAATGGAAAAAGTTGCCGCATACTCTTGGTTTATTTATTTACAAAGCTCAATTTTGTTGCTCGAATATGAAATGGATAGGAAAAAGGCTATAGAGAAACAATAGTGTTGGATTATAGGCTCAAGACTATGGAAGAAATGAAACTTGGGAATATGAGTTGACTTTTACAAGTAGATGGAGCGTTTTGAGTTTGAAAAGACGAGAAAACTCTGTGCAAAAATGAGCGAGTGAAATAAAACGTATAAAACTATATATTTATGGGAAATTGGAAAAGGTACAAAAAATATGAACAAAGTCTTTCGAGTCAAAGTTGGTGTCGCACTCTTTGTACCACTTTTTACAAGACTTTTCTTCAAGGAAGCTATTTCAAATGTAACAAGATATCAAGAGAGACGGTTGAAATGATCCATGAGATGGTGATAGATAAAACTTTCATTTATTGAACGATTAGTTTTATTGTATGGAGTTTTCCAAAACAAGCTCAAGTGTTATTTCTCCATTTTCGCACCATTTTATGTATGGTTCTACACCTTTATGAACAGAAAAACACTAAGTGTCATTTTTCTGCAAATTTTCCTTCGATATATGCACCTCTTCTTCTCAAAAAA
>NW_005178268.1:0-5328 GCF_000341285.1 Galdieria sulphuraria
CGTCTCTTATCTCGGACTATTACCAGAATTGATTCAAGTGATAAATGACAATGCATTTATGCCGTACCAATACCTTGTTTCTATTGATGAGTTGAATTTGAATCTTATTTCAGAGTGATATCCGAAACAATTCTGGTTACAGCTGTATTGAAGGAAGTAATGATCACTTGCTTTAGAGTACTCTGAATCTTAACACTTCTAGTTAAATCTCAACGGGATATGGCACAATTATTCTAATAGATACGTAAAAAAGGTCTTCTCAACGTATCTAGAAACTGGTTACTGTTTTATATTACTTGAATTGTATACTGAATTCAATGATTTACCGTTCATTGGAAAGAAAGTAAGACATCTTTTGATACTGTTCATTTAATATGACATTTTGTGTAAGAGTTGGTCATTTGTTGATTACTAGTCGAATATCTCATCAAGAAGAAATTCTGTTTCATAAGTAAATGAAATGTCCTCTATAGTTGATTCAACTTTTGAATTCTTAGAGATTACACTGAATTTATCGAACGAGTTAGTCCTTATTCCGAGAAAAACTATTTGCCATATAGTATTAATAGTAGTATTATTACTAAGGATACCGAGGACTAGGGAGATGAAGACTTGGTTTGAGAAAAACTTGGTGGTGTTTGAGTGTCCAATTATTCCTCCGCGATACTTGCACTTTATTTGCGATACCGGATATGTATTTCTTGATCGTTTCATCCTAGATAGCTTCGCGACTCGACTCAAGCCGTGAATCGCATTATACCTTTGCAGCGCCACGAATATTTGCTACTAGTTTATATATTTTGATATTAACTAGTTGTTTGTTTAGATATAACTACGTTAACCTGTACTTGATTCAATTGATTACTACTTGTTTTGAAGTGCTTTTAGTTATACTATTTCGTTCCAACCAAGCATCATTGGGTGAGCTATATTCATTTCCTAGACAAGAGTAAGGATTCTGATGTCAATTTCTTTCAAGTACTCACATTTTAATGCGTTGCTTGTTAGAACCGTTCAAAGTTGGCTATGAAATATAGCCCTACTAATGAATGGAGTCAATGTGTTAGACAAGATAACGGCACAACTCGATGCACAAAAAGTGGAATCAACGTTTCCATTCAAAATCAATTGTTTGATAGCAAGACTAATATACGTTGTTATTTTTTAGGGGTATCTAAGAGAGAGTTGGTTGAATTGTCATTATGTGGACATTGGGTTATCCAATAGAGTTTCTGTTAGATAGTGTTTTTATAAGATGGCTTCTTTAAGGTAGAATTGATAGTTTATTGACCACTAGTTGTCGCGTTGATAAAGACTTTGTACCTTTGCACTTGAAATCTTGCTGTTGTATGTACAGAGTCTTTATATTCGAAGCAGTGTTTTATGTGGTCTTTAGGTTCCCTGTACGCTTGATTCAGCGTCGAGTTTTTGAAGATTATCTTGAATTGACTGAAATAATTTAGTCTGTAATCTAAAAGGATGATTTACAGACTATTATTTAAATTACCTAAAATCAAGTCGAAGATCAATTCATTCGAGAATCACTGCGTAAGAATCCGAATTGCAGCAAAGCATCAATTTTCCCTTGATATTTGCATGCTGTGTGCACTACTGGGCAAATGATTGTCCACAAATCAATTTTGGTACATGTGTGGATTGACTTTCATATTGAATGACAATGTGTTTCTGGAATATTGAGAACATGTTACTATTGATGAGCATAAATCAATCAGCTTCTACAACTCTTGTATCTGTACGGAATTCAATTAGACTTTGTTTGAATTCACTGATTCCTATCAGTACTGGTGAGAGCATTCTCCTTTTACTGCCTTGGCACCAAGCTCAACTTGCGTCATAGAATCATTATTTTTTTGATAAAGGTATTGTGCTAACAGTCTATTGCTTGTTTCTATTGACTGGTCGGAGAGTATTCATCAACTTGTTATCTTATCTTTTCAAGAAAGTTGCAATTACTGAACACTAAAAACTGAACTTTAATTGAAATGAAGTATGACAGCGATAAACTATGCCATTCATAGACTACGGAATCATTTGATATAGAAGAAGATTCAACTAGTTTGTAGACGATTGGTCACAAAGGAGCTGCAAAAAGAAGCAACGTAATCTTGCTGATACAAGCTATTGAATCTCTTGTCATGTTGAAATGTTTTTTGCACAAGATGAAGAAAATGATTCCTTTCATTTCAACTTTTATACAACTCGCTAAACAAAAAATACACCAATTTGCTTTGGAAGAAAATAGATGGTGAAAGATAAGAAGTGAAAAAAGAAAGAAATGGCTTTCTAGTTCAATAGACTACAGAAATAGTATTATGAGCCAAAAGTCTTGACTTTGATTCTCACCAGAAACATCAACGATATACAATCTTACTTGCAGAATCGTTATTTGTATCTCTGTAGATATTATGCTATATATAGCTGTAACTCTCTTTACTGGTTTGGAAAGTGTAGACAACAACATTTATAGGAAGAACAATATCAAGTTTATGATTCAACTTGATCTCGATACTATTATTCCATGAAGAAGGATATCACTCCTCATCATACTCGACGAATGGTTTTAGATTCAAACTAATCAATCTTATGTCAATCAACAACTTGACCGGAAAAAAGTTGCTTGTATTTATTTCCATTGCAAAAATCATTGAGGTCTTAGTATAAACTGGCAGAAATGATCATAAAAGCAGAATTTACTATCTAATTTGCACATTTGACGACAACAATAACAGCAACTCTTGGAAGAAATAGGACAACACTTCTCACTACACCACTATTCTCGAAGAGTCATAAACATACCATTTCTTCTATAGTTCCTCACCTATTTAGAATTATGAATGGTGTTTTACGACCACTCGCTTTCCCTATATTAAAAACTCAATACATCCCTAAATTGTGGAACGGATACATTTTTCTATCTAATCGACAAGACCAGAGACAATAGGGATATGAGCTAGTGTCCAGGAATCAGTTTAAATTCAAATGACTTCAAGATCATAGTTTCGGCTATGTTGAATCGAGTTTAAACTGTATTGAGAGGAGAAACAAGCGACTGTGCAAAACAGGGCAATCAACCATCAAACTAGTGAATAAGCCAGGTGCTTTGCTTGAGAGAATCAGAACAATGTCGGATTAAGAGCAATTTATTTTTTCTTTAAGCACCTTTCATTCTCTTATTCACGGAGCCTTACCTATAGAATTGCACGAGTTCGTCATAAATAGAATATTATTGGTTTCTGTCATATCATTCATGCCTAAAGACAAGCTCGATTTTAAGTTGCAGAAAGAGGGACTGTAATCTATCCTGGCCACTTTTGTATTGAACTTGGTGTCAAATAGAACGACTTGACCTTGTCCATTTGAATTCATATTTTCTTATGAATACTGTATTTGAAGAGTACCTATTATATGCTATTCGAATTTACCCTTAGCTTTTTTTTCACTGTTTATCATACAGCTCATCCTGTAACTTAGTTCATAAAAGCCTTGGTATCGTTGAGACTATCAAGTTCTATGGCAATGAATTGTACAGTTTTGATAGAACCAAGTTGTCACCAATCTGTTTCATCAAGGATCGATTTGATAGTGGGACATAAATAATGCCGCAGTTAACTACAGAATCATAAACATATGAGATAATTCAACTGTATTGGAAGGAACTGTATGCTCGGCAGCTTTTAGAGATCATTATTATTTTAAATAGAAGAACGCAAACGTTCGGTTTATGTTGTTTGAAAGATTTGAATCCACACGACAACTTGAGAAGATTGACGAAGAAGCACTTTGATCCTAACCTTTGATTGTTAGTACTTCAAGTCATGCTGAGACATATGGTTATGTCCGTTTACTTCCTTTGGTGAAAAAAGTTGTCCCTTACCTTTGTTATATTAAGCTATTACAAAATCAAGTTAATAACCTGGTACAGCTTTTACTAGTACAGGGTGCCTTTCACAGCAGACTCTTTGTTATCTTTATGGATGAAGAATTGAGTTTGGCTTGTGTTGATTCATTGACTGATTGATTGATTGTTTAGTGTCATACTAGCCTATTTACTCATCAAGTGACAAATAATCGCACTCGGACTTGTAAAATTGACTGATTCCAGTATTTGAGGAATAGTAGTAAAACAACTCTATTCAAAAAGGTGATCTAAGAATTCACTTTAGACAGATTGTTGTTTTGCGAGTCAAAGACAAGTTGTACCATAGAAAAAGATTTATACAAGGTACGTGATATAAATAGGAGTAGTTTCATTGTTCATTCTCCAGTTGAATACGGACTGGATTGGACAGTGCTAATAGAATGAAATGGGTTGTTTGAACCACATTGGGTTGTCCGTCTATTATGAGTCCTGTAGCTCATCAAGATCTTTTATCGTGACACTATAAAACTCTCTGTCCCATAAGAAGAGTCGTTATACCCTAGACTTTGGTGCATATAGTATTTATATATCCTCGATAGTCTATTTAATACCGATTGCTTCACGATTGTATGGATTTATTGGAAGAATTTACCCAAGTAGACTTGGCGGACGAAATACCAACGAGTACTAGTATTCTTTCATCTAAATACACAGAGGACAATCTAGTAGATAGTTTTCTTGACAAGAATCATAACGAGAGAAAATTCCCACATTCTTTCCTGATAGCTGCAAATCACTTTCAAATTCTAAACAGATCGTTGATCGAAACTCGTTTGAGTCTGTTGTTTCCAGAATTGACCCAATGTTGAATCATATTGGTATACTGTAAAATGAAGATTTCGTTATTTCCATTGGGTCTGATTCTGCATAATATGTTGAGCACCAACATACACACTTTTTACTGATTTTTTCTGCTAATGGGAAAGATGGGCAATTTGGAAAGAGTGGCCGATTTGGAATGGGCCCGCGCAATTTTGATTTGAAAATTGTCATTATGGGTGTGGGGTGGGAAAGAATGGGCCCATTTGGAAATGGGAGAGAGTGGGGAAATTGCGATGGGGGAAAATGGGTGGGGAAAGGGTGTGAGGAAATTGGAGGGGGGGCCAACCAAAAGGCGATTGTGTTGATTTGGAAATTGCCATTATGGATGTTTGAAATTGAGGACAGTGTGTGTAAAAATCAATAAAGCCATTTGAAACAGTAAAAGATCATTCCAAGAAAGTTAACTTTGATTTCCACACTGATAACGAAACATTAAGAGCCAATGCTTTAAAGACACATTCTATGCAAAAGAAGAGAAGAATGACAAAAAAAGGTTATTTTTTTACTCTTTTCAAAAGAACTTGTTTTGAATAACCATAACAAAACAATACGTTTCAATTCAGCAA
>NW_005178267.1:0-5294 GCF_000341285.1 Galdieria sulphuraria
CCTCTTGGCAAAGTGATAAAGAAACGTGAATCTTGAAATATATGTGCAAGGAGAAGCGAAAGCATCACCACTTTTGCCGTTGTTATACCAGTCAAAACTCTCAAAAAGTTCTTTAGATGGAGAACGAACCAATAGCCTTGAATCGTTTGAGGTTCGATCCTACTTATCGTAGGTAGTTTATGTACGAATTTGTGTATAGACAAAAGTATTCCCAACCTTTGGTCAGTTTTTTATTATCGTCCTGTCCTCTGTATACTTTCCAATTCTAGAGTTGAATATACGATTTATTCTTCTTTATAACTCGTAATCGAACAAGATTGTTCCTTGAGCGAATTTGCATAGAAGGAAAGGTTCTAGTTCTCATATTGCAAGCCAAACAGAGTTAACGTCATTGAAATTAGAAAATGATCATTTTACACCTTTAAACAGTTTTCCTAAATTTTGAGTGACCAACAAAGAAAGGTTCTCAGATCGAGAACGAGTCAAAAGCTGGTTGTAGCAAAACCCGTTCTTGATTTGTTATCAAAATAGGCTCACAAGTAGTTTGAAATTTACCTTGCAGAGACAAGAATGATCAAACTCAACTCTGTTAAAAGGCTACAGTGTCGCTAGGGAGTTGAGAGGACCTTTGTTACGACACTGTTCTTCTCGTTTCACAACAATACTGAGAGGTGAGATTGATTGTATCTAGCACACTTATTGTTCCAGAAACTTTTTACATATCTCCAAGTGAAATATTTTCTTTCATAAAACTCACTAGTCACTCAAAATAATATATCTCCAGTGAAAGGAGCCAATACAAAGCGATCCTTCTCATAACAATCCAATTAGAAATTCAACACAATGGTTTGATTGTTGGATGAAAGGGAAGGCTCAGTGAGTGTTGTCAAGGCTGTGGACCTGATTCAAGTTTGCTAGTGAAACTTTTCAGACTTTAATTTCTAAAACGAATTCGTCGTTCGTTTTAGTTGGACAAGTGAATTTCTATTATCTACGTTTCTTTTTTAAGCCCTGCAAATGTTTCTTTTAGAACAATCCGTCGAGTCCTGAGCTCTGAGTTCCTTGTAGACTGTAGTTTCTTTTTAGTATGTACAACTTTTATTATCTCTTTGGAGTTTATATACTTTATGCAACACTTGTTGTTATTTCACTTCTGGTCTTGTATGAAAATTTGAGATTAGCGTTGTCGAGAAGAGAGCAAAGACAAAGGAATACAAGCTGTCGTTGAGTGTTGGTACATTAATCAATTAGTTGTCTCACAAGTCCATTTAGTTTTACCGAAAATTGTTTCAGAGCAGTTTTGCGTATTTATTAGCAGTTGAAAGTCCTGTAGTCTGTTGTTGAGATTCTGAGAATCAGGCTTGGGGCTATTATTTCAAAGATATTCTACAAGAACAAGAAACCAGTCAGACACTCAGTTGAGTCTTTTAGTCAGTACACAGAATTATATTCCGTATAGTAGTTTTCCTTGTCTTCTATATCACTCTTTTCACGATGGAGAATTCGGTCTGTAACTCTGCAACAGGCATTTCTCAGGATAGCATAGGAAAGTCTTGAGTCCATCATTGCATATTTTCAATGATTGTTTGTATTGTTGTGCTTTTATATCAATTCTCTATTGATTCGAATATGGAAAACGACACCCATAAGGTTTGACAGTTTGTGAAAACGAAAGCTGAATAAACTTGTATTTTGAAAGCAAGGGAAAAGTTTTCAGTTCAAAATATACTCACCTTGTTGAGAACCATGAAATAAAGCAGGCAAAAGGACACTGTTGAAAAATCTTGGTTGTGTTCACCTGGGTAAAGAGTTGTGACGATGGCGACTGTAGCTACTAGTCCGTTTTCGAAAAACGCTTTGTTTTTATGAATTAATGGTTCTACCGAGGGTGAAATATGTCTAAAAGGATATGTAAGTAGTAAGAGTGATAAAGTTGGAGCTAGTATTGATGGTGTTTCTGAAAGGCATCTATTGCAAATCGTCTTTGGTCCTTATATAGTTGAATAGGAGGGTAACAGTAGTAGTACGGTTTGAATGGGAAACAAGGCGACTTGTGTATAACAGTATTTGCCGTGTCAAGAGTGCTGCTGATCTGTTTTTTTCCCAACACACTGAAAATCATGCTGTTGAAAGTAGTGGTAGTTGTAGCTGTCAAAAAGCGAAAAGGAGACACAACATTTTGTGCAAACAGGTTGCGTTTGGATAGTATACAAAGCATCTCTAAAAGAAACTCAGGAAAGATTGGTTGAACTTCAACAATATTACACGAGTGCAAACATTGATGTCATCGTGTCCGACTAGAGTCTTGGTTTGACTCTGAAGATAAAGTCCAACTTTTGGTAGATAATTCCTAGAAAGCATACGCAGACGAACAAAGTGGTTTGCAAATACATTGACACGAACCTAAAACATTTTTCGATTATTGAGCAAAATCAAACCGTTCGTTACTACTTGAAATTCAACCAGAACAGCAACAACAACAAATATGAGCCCAAGCCTAGTACAGTATGGCATAGTCATCAATTCTACAAAGAGAATGATTCCTGCTTCTATCTTTTACTGTTTTCTTCGTTGTTGGCATGAGCGGAAAAGTGTCATTGTTTTAGTTACTTGGAATTGTAAACAGACAACAACAACAAGAGAAAGTGATAGTGTATTGGTTAGTAGTACATGGAATATTAATAACAGTTTTCGTCATAAAAGTACGAATTTGACCTATTTTTTACCATAAAGGAAAATTGTATTGTTGACTTTACAAAATAAAAGGGCATTATTTGCACACTTACGACTATTTCTGCACATTACTTTCAGTAGAACTATATACGGTCCTGATTTTGAACAACAAATAGGGTATCGAGTTACTTTACTGGTCGATTTTCGATTTTGCTTGTACCTGTTTGAGACTAATCTTTGTCTTTTGATTCTTGAAATGAACTTGTTTGTTACCTCATGATAGTATGATGAAGCAACTAGTCGTCATTTCATTTTTGAAAACGTCGACGTACAACCTTTCAGAAGCTTTTTTCATTGGAAATCCCGATCACAAAGAATCTCTTTGTCCCGTGATAGTTGCGTTGCATTTGCAGGGATGGGTAACTCCAAATGATCAATTCGAGACAATCTAGTCAGTTGAAACAAGTAATCTTTGACAAGTGAACTTGCAGTATCATGAAAGTGTACAACATACTGTTTTCTGTGATCTAGAATCTACTACTGATTTATCTTGATATATTGTATTGTTCTTATGTCGAAACTAAACCTTTTGACTATTTATGCTTCAGAACAATTCCATCTTACTTCTTCGACCCTAAGACCAGCTTCATATGGAGTAGTCATCTAGCTGATAAGGATAAGATAATATCTCTATCTCGTTTTTTCTGTTCTTTATCTGTGTAATTGTAGAATGGTGAAGATCTTGTTTTTTAGAGTTGTAATATGTTCTTAAAAGAAAAGGGATGAAGATTATAGAAAGTAGTATTCAAAGACTGCAGGATGATGCAAATTCGAAGAAGAAGCGACAAGATTGCAGCCAAAGTTCTCTATAAACGATTTGCTGGGAATAGAAATTGAACTTGTCTTAGCACGAAATACTGGTTGTTTTCCCTTATTCATATGAATTGTTATAAAGAACAAAAATTTATGTTTTACATAGTATATACTTTTCAATGAAAGAATATAGGAAGGTTAGTTGAAAGAAATTCAAGGAAAAGAAGTAAATCAATGCTTCCCTGGCTTCACGGGGTTAGAATATCAGACCTATGACTTATAGATTTTGAGGTTGATGCTCACAAAAAGCAGAATCAATTCTGTGATTTTTACACAAGTAGCAGCAAAACATGAATTGATAGTCTTGTTCTAATTTCAGGACTTTTATTGTATATCCTTTGAACCTTTTCGCAACCTTTGGTGGTTTTCATCCACCTCTTAATCTCGGACTATTACCACAATTGATTCAAGTGATAAATGACAATGCATTTATGCCGTAACAATACCTTGTTTCTATTGATGAGTTGAATTTGAATCTAATTTCAGAGTGATATCCGAAACAATTCTGGTTACAGCTGTATTGAAGGAAGTAATGATCACTTGCTTTAGAGTACTCTGAATCTTAACACTTCTAGTTAAATCTCAACGGGATATGGCACAATTATTCTAATAGATACGTAAAAAAGGTCTTCTCAACGTATCTAGAAACTGGTTACTGTTTTATATTACTTGAATTGTATACTGAATTCAATGATTTACCGTTCATTGGAAAGAAAGTAAGATATTTCTTGATACTGCTCATTTAAAATGACATTTTGTGTAAGAGTTGGTCATTTGTTGATTACTAGTCGAATATCTCATCAAGAAGAAATTCTGTTTCATAAGTAAATGAAATGTCCTCTATAGTTGATTCAACTTTTGAATTCTTAGAGATTACACTGAATTTATCGAACGAGTTAGTCCTTATCCCGAGAAAAACGATTTGCCATATAGTATTAATAGTAGTATTATTACTAAGGATACCGAAGACTAGGGAGCTGAGGACTTGGTTTGAGAAAAACTTGGTAGTGTTTGAGTGTCCAATAATTCCTCCGCGATACTTGCACTTTATTTGCGATACCGGATATGTATTTCTTGATCGTTTCATCCTAGATAGCTTCGCGAATCGACTCAAGCCGTGAATCGCATTATACCTTTGCAGCGCCACGAATATTTGCTACTAGTTTATATATTTTGATATTAACTAGTTGTTTGTTTAGATATAACTACGTTAACCTGTACTTGATTCAATTCATAACTACTTGTTTTGAAGTGCTTTCAGTAATATCATTTCGTTCCAACCAAGCATTACTGGGTACGCTATAGTTACTTCGCAGACAAGAATCAGGAATCAGATGTCAATTTCTTTCAAGTACTCACATTTTAATGCGTTGCTTGTTAGAAACGTTCAAAGTTGGCTATTGAAATATAGCCCTAGTAATGAATGGAGTCAATGTGTTAGACAAGATAACGGCACAGCTCGATGCACAAAAAGTTGAATCAACGTTTCCATTCAAAATCAATTGTTTGATAGCAAGACTAATATACGTTGTTATTTTTTAGGGGTATCTACGAGAGAGTTGGTTGAATTGTCATTATGTGGACATTGGGTTATCCAATAGAGTTTCTGTTAGATAGTGTTTTTATAAGATGGCTTCTTTAAGGTAGAATTGATACTTTATTGACTACTAGTTGTCGCGTTGATAAAGACTTTGTACCTTTGCACTTGAAATCTTGCTGTTGTATGTACAGAGTCTTTATATCCGAAC
>NW_005178266.1:0-5282 GCF_000341285.1 Galdieria sulphuraria
ATCTAGTTGAATCTTCTTCTAAATCAAATGATTCCGTGGTCTATGAATAACATAGCTTATCGCTGTTATACTTTTTTACAATAAAAGTTCAGTTTTTAGTGTTCAGTAATTGCAACTTTCTTGAAAAGACAAGATAACAAGATGATGACTACTCTCCGACCAGTCAATAGAAACAAGCAATAGACTTTTAGCACAATGACTTTATCAAAAAAAATAATGATTCTATGACGCAAGTTGAGCTTAGTACCAAGACAGCAAAACGAGAACGTGCTCCACCAATATTGATAGGAACAATTGGATTCAAACAAAGCTCAATTGAATTCCGTACAGATACAAGAATGGTGGATGCTGATTGATCTATGCTCATCAATAGTAACATCTTCTCAATATTCTAGAAAAATGTACCTAAACTGAATTATGGTCGACCACCTGTCCAGTAGTGCAAACAGCATACAAATATCAAGGGAAAATTGATGCTTTGCTGCAATTCGGATTCTCACCTAGTGATTCTCGAATGAATTCATCTTCGACTTGATTCTAAGTGATCCAAATAATAGTCTGTAAATCATCCTTTTAGATTAAAGACTAAATTATTTTAGACAATTCAAGATAATCTTGGACAATTCGACGCTGAATCAAGCATACAGGGTACCTAAAGACCACATAAAACACTGCTTCGGATAGAAAGACTCTGTACATACAACAACAAGATTTCAAGTGCAAAGGTACAAAGTCTTTATCAACTCGACAACTAGTAGTCAATAAAGTATCAATTCTACCTGAAAGAAGTCATCCTATAAAAACACTATCTAACAGAAACTCTATTGGATAACCCAATGTCCACATAATGACAATTCAAACAACTCTCTCGTAGATACCCCCTAAAAGATAAAAGCGCATATTATTCTTACGACCAACTAATTGATTTTGAATGAAAACGTTGATTCAAGTTTTGTATGCATCGAGTTGTGCCGTTATCTTGTCTAACACATTGACTCCATTAATTATTAGGGCTATATTTCAATAGTCAAGTTTGAACGTTTCTAACAATCAACGCATTTAGATGCGAATACTTGAAAAAAGATTGACATCTGATTCTTATCTGCGAAGTGACTATAGCGTACCCAGTAATGCTTGGTTGGAACGAAATAGTATAACTAAAAGCACTTCAAAAAACAAGTAGTAATCAATTGAATCAAGTAAAGGTTAACGTAGTTATATCTAAGCAAACAACCAGTTAATATCAAAATATATAAACTGGTAGTATTACATTCGTGGCACTGTAAAGATACATTACAATTCATCGCTTGAGTAGATTCATGAAACTATTCAGAATGAAATGATCAACGAAAACGTATCCAATATTGCGGATTAATAATTGGACACTCAAACACTACCAAGTTTTTCTCAAACCAAGTCTTCATCTCCCTAGTCTTCTGTATCCTCAGTAATAATACTACTATTAATACTATATGACAAATCGTTTTTCTCGGGATACGGACTAATGCGTTCGATAAATTCAGTATAATCTTTAAGAATTCAAAAAGTCGAATCAACCATAGACGACATTTCATTAACTTATGAAACAGAATTTCGTCTTGATGAAACATTCGACTAGTAAACAACAAATGACCAACTCCTACACAAAAAGTCATCTTAAATGACCAGTATCAAGAAATATCTTACTTTCTTTCCAATGAACAGAAAATCACTGAATTCAGTATACAATTCAAGTAATATAAAACAGTAACCAGTTTCTAGATAAGTTGAGAAAGAAGAAATCAAATAGACCTTTTCTTACGTATCTACTAGAATAATTGTGCCATATCCCGTTGAGATTTAACTAGAAGTGGTAAGATTCAGAGTACTCGAAAGCAAGTGATTATTACTTCTTTCAATACAGCTGTAACCAGAATTGTTTCTGATGTCACTATGAAATAAGATTCAAATTCAACTCATCAATAGAAACAAGGTATTGGTATGGCATAAATACATTGTCATTTATCACTTGAATCAATTGTGGTAATAGTCCAAGATAAAGAGGTGGATGAAAACCATCAAAGGTTGTAAAAAGGTTCAAGCATCAAAGGATATACAAAAAGATCCTGAAATTAGAACATGACTATCAATTTATGTTCTGCTGCTACTTGTGTAAAAATCACAGAATTGATTCTGCTTTTTGTGAGGATCAACCTCAAAATCTATAAACCATAGGTCTGATATTTTAACCCTGTGAAACCAAGGAAGCATTCATTTACTTCTTTTCCTTGAAGTTCTTTCAACTGACCTTTCTATATTCTTTCATTGAAAAGTATATACTATGTAAAACATAAATTTTTGTCTTTTATGACAATTTATAAGAATAAGGGAAAACAACCAGTATTTCGTGCTAAGACAAGTTCAATTTCTATTTCCAGCAAATCGTTTATATAGAACTTTGACTGCAATCTAGTTGATTCTTTCTTTGAATTTACACCATACCGCAGTCTTTGAATACTACTTTCTATCATCTTCGTCCCTTTTATTGTACAATGAGCATTCTATTGTTTTTACAACATATTACAACTCTAAGAAACAAGATTTTCACCATTCTACAATTACGCCAATAAAGAAGAGAAAAAACGAGATAGAGATATTATCTTATCCTTATCAACTAGATGACTACTCCATATGAAGCTGGTCTGAGGGTCGAAGAAAAAAGATGGAAATGTTCTGAAGCACAAATAAGCATAAGATGGTTTCAACATGAGAGCATTACAATATGTTCAGATAAATCAGTAGTAGATTCTAGATCACATAAAACAGTATGCTGTACACTTTCATGATGCTGCAAGTTCACTTGTCAAAGATTACTTGATTCAACTGACGAAATTGTCTCGAGTTGATCACTTGGACTATCAATTGCCTATCCCTACAAATGCAACGCAACTATCAAGGGACAAAGAGATTCTTTGTGATTGAGATTTCCAATGAAAAAGCTTCTGAAAAGTTTTTACGTCGACGCTTTCCGAAAAGAAATGACGACTAATTGCTTCATCATACTATCATGAGATAACAAACAAGTTCGTTTCAAGAATCAAAAGATAAAGATTAGTCTCAAACATGTACAAGAAAAATCGAAAATCGACCAGTAAAGCAACTCGATACTCTATTTGTTGTTCAAAATCAGGACCGTATGTAGTTCTACTGATAGTGAGGTGCAGGAATAGTCGTAAGTGTGCAAATAATGCCTTTTTATTTTGTAAAGTCAACAATACAATTTTCCTGTATGGTAAAAAAATAGGTCAAATTCGTACTTTTATGACAAAAACTATTATTAATATTCCATGTACCACTAACCAATACATTATACTTTCCCTTGTTGTTGTTGTCGTTGTTGTTGTCTGTTTACAATTCCAAGTAAATAAAACAATGACACTTTTCCGCTCATGCCAACAACGAAGAAAAAAGTAAAAGATAGAAACACAAGTCATTCTCTTTGTAGAATTGATGACTATGCCATACTTTACTAGGCTCGGGCTCATATCTGTTGTTGTTCATGTGGTTGAATTTCAAGCAGTGGCTAATGGTTTGATTTTGCTGCGATAATAGAAAAATGCTTTATGGTTTGTGCCAATGTGCAAACTACTTTGTTCGTCTGCGTATGCTTTCTAGGAATTATCTACCAAAAGTTGGACTTTATTTTCAGAGTCAAACCAAAAACTCTAGTCGGACACGATGACATCAACGTGTGCACTTGTGTAACATTGTAGAAGTTCAACCAATCCTTCATGAGTTTCTTTCAGAGCTACTTTGTATACTATCCAAACGCAACCTGTTTGCACAAAATGTTGTGTCTCCTTTTCACTTTTTGACAGCTACAACTACCACTACTTTCAACAGCATGACTTTCAGTGTGTTGGGAAAAAAACAGATCAGCAGCACTCTTGACACGCAAATACTGTTTCACACAAGTCGCCTTGTTTCCCATTCACACCGTACTACTAATGTTACCCTCCTCTTCAACTATATTAGAAACCAATGACGATTTGCAATAGATGCCTTTCAAAACACTATCAATACTAGTTCCAACACTATCTCACTCTTACTACTCACATGTTGTTTTAGACATATTTCACCCTCGGTAAACCCAGTAATTCATAAAAACAAAAACGTTTCTCAAAACGGACTAGTAGCTACAGTCGCCATCGTCACAACCTTTTACCCAGGTGGACGCAACCAAGACTTTCAGCAGTGCCAATTTTCCCTGCTTTATTTCATGGTTCCCAACAATGTGAGTATATTTTGAATTGAAAACTTTTTTCTTGCTTTCAAAAAGCCAGTTTATTCAGCTTTCGTTTTCAAAAACTGTCAAACCTCATGGGTGTCGTTTTCTAAGGCCTCACAAATAATATTTCAAAAGACATCAATCATTAAAAATGTGCAATGATGGACTCAAAACATTCCTATGCTATCCTGAAAATGAATGGGTTTTACAAAAAGTGCAAATATCGTTTACACTTTAAAACCTGTTGCAGAGTTACAGACCGAGTTTTCTATATTGAAAAGAGTCATATAAACGACAAAGAAAACTACCATAAGGAATACAACTCTTTATACTGACAAAACACTCAACTGAGAGGCTGACCGGTTTCTTGTTCTTGTAGAATACCGTGGAAATATTAACCCAAAGACTGATTCTTAACAATCGACTACAAGACTTTCAATTGCTAATAAATACGCAAAACTGCTCTAACAATGATCAGTAAAACTAAATCTAAATGGACTTGCGAGACAACTCATTGAGTAATCTACTAAGACTCAACCACAGCTTAAATGTCTTTGCTCTTTTCTTGACAACACAGCTCTCAAATTTCCATAAAATACCAGTAGTGATTCTCCTTGTTTCCCTTTCACACAGGCTACTAATGCTACCCTCCTCTCTATCTATATATCCTTGACTATTGACAACTCTAACCAGATGGCTTCCAGAAACATCAAAGGCGACAGTTTCACCTTTATTACTCTCACAACCTACATAGCTTTTTGGAATAATATCACCCTTCTACACTTTTACTTTCATAAAGAGAAAATAGTCCTTCAAAAAAAAGGGTCCAATCAGTAGCAGCTACAACTACCAGTGTCACAATTTTTACCAAGGAAACACAACCCTAGGTTTTCAATCCTGCCTTTTTCCTTTTATCTCCTAGTTACAACAGCTTGAACATATTATGAAATCAAAACATTTTTTCTCAAACTGAACAAACCCACTTTCTTTGAAAGCACGACTCTATGTCACCCAT
>NW_005178265.1:0-5272 GCF_000341285.1 Galdieria sulphuraria
CAATTCTGGTTACAACTGTATTGAAGGAAGTAATAATCACTTGCTTTAGAGTACTCTGAATCTTACCACTTCTAGTTAAATCTCAACAGGATATGGCACAATTATTGTAGTAGATACGTAAGAAAAGGTCTATTTGATTTTTTCCTTTTCAACGTATCTAGAAACTGGTTACTGTTTTATATTACTTGAATTTTCCAGGGTTCTTTTGTAGAATAGAATAATATGTCTTATTCGGAGGGGGGGGGGGGGGGAAGATTAATAGCCTCTTAAGTTTATACATCTTGAGAGATGTCTCCGTTTCATTTGATGATTATGATAGAGCACAATATAAGGTTCTCTGGTTTTCATTTCAAAGGGCAACAGTTCTTATGGCCCTGATACATATGTTATATTTTATAATGGACAAAGATATTATATTGTTGGATTCTTATTCAAATTCTAATGGTGAGTTTTCAAAAAAAAAAAGCTTTTCCAAAGAGTGACTAGTGTTGCGATACAACTCTTCGTAAATGTACATGCAATTTTTACTATGCAAGGGTTGAAAGGCTTGATAAGTTTATTTTAATTAGGACCCGTGTTGGGTTACCTAACAGTCGAATGACTGTATGGAATTTCAAGAAACATAGGGTGTGTGTCAATTTTGCTTCGGACGAGATTATTTCTATATGGATCCCATAGCAGCTGGTATCATAACAAAGATCTATTGAATGCAGAATTGGAGATACATATGTAGAAGGCTCCACGAAACAAACGCATAGATCATAAGGTTATGTAGCAGGAGGGGGAAGAGAAACAGCGTTTGCTTTCCTTGCAAAATGTATAATTATAATTATACAAACGAATCAGGGTAGGAGCCTCAACTGAGCTCTTTTCTCCATTGTATAACAGCTATCAACTTGATAACGATGGCGAGAGTTTGACTTGAAGCCAAAAACCAACTGACAAGCAACTTGCCTACAGTCAATCGACAAATGACCTACTGCCGTAAGCTGAATTTGTCATCATTCAGCACGGGCAAATTAGTTGCGGATCCATTTCTACTTTACCTTTGGACTCAGAATATTTGTTGGCTATGATTGTCTCAATTGTCTCATCGAAATTTCTGAAGCAGACATCCATTGATGGATCACCTGTGAGTTGCGCACCCTGCATTTTCTAGAAAGCTTGTGATCCCGAACAGTAGGTTAAATAGGAGGGTGGCACTAATTTATTAATTGCGTCTCTGCAAGTTCCTCTTATGTTTTGGGAAACCCTTTTATTTCTGTCATATCTTCTTATGCCAGGAGAAGGCCATAGAATAAGCCACTCATTTCCTGGTATTTATACTGTACAAGTTCCGAAGGGTCCATCTGTTTCGGTTGTTTTTGCAAGCAAGATTTTTATTGAAAACCGAACATTGTACAAGGTCTTTTCTGTGCGTTTAACACCACCCGTGAATATAACTGCTGATATACCAGACTGTAGAGAGACTAATCTTAGTGAGATTGGTTTAAAAGTGAACGATGTTTCCCTTGATACAAATTTTGCGACAAACATATTTACGTTGGAAAACTTATCCTCAAGAGAAGAAGGGAGAGTCTACGAGTCGAGTCAAGGAGTTTTGAGAATTCTTTTTCAAGGGTATTTGGAAGAAGGCTTGTTGGAGCCTTTTTTCAAAAGTGACTCTCATGCTTACTTTGTTACTCAAGTAGGAAAGCCTCGAATAGAATATAAATACCGCTTTGATACTCCTGGTGTACATACTGTCAAGGTGCCAGCCAACGTTCACAACGCTAGGTCAGTCGTCGTTGGTGGAGGTGGAGGTGGTGGTGGTGTTGTTGTGTTTCCTTGTTTTGCATTTTCTGTTGGTGGAGGTGGAGGTGGTGCAGGCGGTACAGCCTTTGGTCGCGTTACAGTGAGACCCGAAAAGGAGTTGACGGTGCTGGTTGGTGAAGGTGGCGAAGGTGGTAGTTCACAATCCAGAGGGGAAGATGGAACGGGCTCAACTTTCCTCTCGCTTTTTGGTGGTGGTGGCGAAGGAGGTCATGCGGGACCTTATGGTCGTGGTGGTACTGGTGGTAGTGGAAGTGGTCCAACTGTGGAAAAGGGAGGTGACGGAAGTCGCGGAGGTATCGCTCGAGGTGGAACTGGAGGCAAACCGTACTATGATGTATTGTATTCTGATGGAAGAGGAGGTGCAGGAGGAAGCGGTTTCGGAGAAAGTGGAAGCCCCGGTGAAGCTGGTCTAGTTAGTGTTATTTTTGAACCCTCTTCTTCTCGTGACGACTTGGAACATTTTTCCCTCGAATATCAACAACTCGCGGTAAGTTGTGGTTTGCTCTCGGTTTCTGCAGAAGGCCCAAAGCACTTGTATCGCACACGAGAAGACGAGTTGTGAAGTCGTATCTACCTTGGCGCCCCTTCGAACTTGAGTGTTCATCTGTATCCAGGATACATATGTTTCCAATGTATGGTTTTTCTTTCGCATGACGTAAATAGTATCGTAATGCGACAAGATATCACGGTTGTTTTCGGAACACTCTATAAAAGCAGTCTTTATCAAGTTTCTTTAAATACAGCCAGCAAGAGTTTTCTAACGGTCAAGCCTGGTCAGGTGAAAGAAAGTTTCGTAAAATCAATACGTTCCTTTCGAAATTGGTTTAGTTGTTTTACTTTAGGATTGCTTCAAACTCCTCTCGCTCCATTGAAAATTAAGTATTAGCCAATCAATTTAAGAATTTGAAGTTTTATGAATGGAAAA
Source organism: Galdieria sulphuraria (assembly GCF_000341285.1). Classification (NCBI taxonomy): domain Eukaryota; phylum Rhodophyta; class Bangiophyceae; order Galdieriales; family Galdieriaceae; genus Galdieria; species Galdieria sulphuraria. The sequence continues at coordinate 2,741 of NW_005178265.1, forward strand.
GTATGTATTGGAGATAAAATATTGGTCAACGATCTGCCCTTTCACAGATTGCAGTCAAATGTAATCTAGTTGGAGTTCTTTCACATTAGTCATTCCACACGCAGTCAAGCATTCACTTGTAATTTCTAAGCTGGCGTAGGGAAGTTAAGTCTAGTCAACAATAACTTGGAAGGAGCAGGGCCACAAGTAGAGCCGATACCATATAGAAAGAACCAGAGTCCGATATAAGAGTAAGGCTTACTGAGAAGGATACGTTGCTTTAGGAAGAAGCGTAACTCTTTGGTCTATATAGATAAGCACGCCCTCAGACAACTGATGGAAAATTTCTTAAGAATGTTTAGAAGTCCCTTTAATAACCAAGTTTGAATAAGTCTAATCCAAAAGAACAAGACACTAGGGCATCCAAAACACATATATGTATGAATGCGTGAAAAAGAAAAAGAAACAAAGATAAGAGCTTAGTTTATGACCGTTGTCGACTAAATAAATGACTGTATCAGACTCACTGTGGGCATAAGTGCTAAAAGGGATATGTGCAAAGTGATCCAAGATAAATAGTAATCATTTGGCTCAAATACCGTGAGGCAAATAACACTTCAGAGGTAACGACTAGTTCTTGCCAGATGATTGTAACAATAGTAATACAATCATGATATTATAGAGATATATTGTCCTCCATCACTCGAATCGATTCATTGAACTTTCTGGGATAAAATGATCCACGAAACCGGCCCAACATTACAATCAAGATACAAGTATCTAAGGAAAATGTTATCCTTGGTTACGATTGGGCTTTCCTACAAATACGCTTTGTACTTGCTGATACGTTATATTTTCGGAAATAACACAATTACCAATTGTTCAGTTTTCTCTTAAAAAAGACAATAAACTGGTTCTAAGAAAACAAAGTGATCTTTGAGAATTTGTCGTCGAATCAACTATCAAGAACTTTTAACAGGCTTATGAACCAGAATTTCAAATGGAGAGACTGTATTACACAGGATAAATATTCTTCAATAGTTTCCAATGCTCAAACTTCTGATTGAGACGAAAATCGTTGGAAGCTTTGAACAAATATGCAGCACAACTACATATATATAAATTATCATTTTTCATTTCTTTGTAATAAAGAGTAGATATTGGTTTGCGTGCAATTGTATATAAAAAAACTTCTCTGAGCTATTAGAAAATAACCAGCTGAGGAACTTTCAACTTAAGGCGAACTATAAATAAAATCTTTGACGAATACAAGACCTTGTATAAAATCCAATCGTCAACACTTTAAGACACTCTCCTGAGTAGTAACAAGAAGCAAATATGACCTGTCAAACTGTGACGGTGACTTTTGCAACAATAGTCATATTTTGATTTTCGTGGTTAGTACCATATTAATACAATAATCCTCAGAGTGAAAGCAAATAAGTTGTAACCGAGTTTCAAACATACAAAAAAAATTTACTTGCTCTTAAAAAGAAATCACAAAGTCAAGAGTTGAAACTCTATTGCCAACTTAAGAAACTGTTACGGACTTTATGAAGCAGTTGGAGTCCAAAGTTCAAAAAAGTAGGATTATGAGAAACATGAAATGCTCTTTCAAGTCCATTCAATATTTCTTCGTCAATCAGCATTTGGACATCTCTTTCACAAAGAATAACAAGTTCACAATTATCAGGTACTTTGAAAGAATCATTTCCAATAAACATTCCACTGGAATAACAACGACTCTGATTACCCAACTCATTAGAAACATTCAATGATAACTTTGTACTAACGACAATAAGCATACAATGATGATAATCCATTGCACTGGATAAGACTTGATCATAAACAGGATCTAAAAATTTCTTGGCTTCATCTATAATATCTGACAAGCCAATTCCTTCCGACCTCCAACGTCCTTTACAAGCAACTCCAACAGTAAGAACTTTGGGTTCCACAGGAGATTGTAATTTGAATATAATATCAGGACTATGAGAAGTAGCGTCCAAAGGAATGTAAATAGTCTCTAAATAAAGTGTCTCTCGAATAATTTTATTCCATTCGGCATTGCCAAAAGTTCTTCGACTCTTGTTCGATTCACTTCTTGTTTCTCTAGAACTAACAACAGACTTCATATAGTGAATAGGTGATATTGTATTGATTGGAAGTTTCATTTGTTTCCATATCGAAGACAATTGACACAACAATTCCCTCAATTCATTTCGATTCTTTGAAGACAACATCAAAACTAGCCGTAGTGCAACAATTCCTTCAAATACACGACACTTTGAATAGAAGAAACAATCTACTGGTTCGACATCGAGTGATCCAAGAAGTATCTTTTCCAAAGAAGATATGGAAGGGTCGTTCTTGAAGATTACAACAAATACTTTCGGAATTAGGACTTGAAAAGTATTCTCGTCAATAGGATATCGATATAATCCCATTTCAGTGACTGCATCATATAAAAAGGACTCCGAGGTCAATCTATCATCTACTTTAGACGGTATACGATAAAGAGCCATCATCAAAAGTAAATCAAAAACACTTTTT
>NW_005178264.1:0-5244 GCF_000341285.1 Galdieria sulphuraria
GTTTGTTTCTATTGACTGGTCGGAGAGTAGTCATCATCTTGTTATCTTATGTTTTCAAGAAAGTTGCAATTACTGAACACTAAAAACTGAACTTTTATTGTAAAAAAGTATGACAGCGATAAACTATACTATTCATAGACCACAGAATCATTTGATTTAGAAGAAGATTCAACTAGATTGTAGACGATTGGTCACAAACGAGCTGCAAAAAGAAGCAACGTAACCTTGCTGATACAAGCTATTGAATCTCTTTTTTCATGTTTACATGTTATGTAGTACAAGATGAAGGAAATGATTCCTTTCATTTCAACCTTTATACAACTCGTTAAACAAAAAATACACCAATTTGCTTTGGAAGAAAATAGATGATGAAAGATATAAAGTGAAAAAAGAAAGAAATGGCTTCCTAGTTTAATAGACTACAGAGATAGTGTTATGAGCCAAAAGTCTTGACTTTGATTCTCATTAGAAACATCAACGATATTCTGGTCGTCACTAGTAGAAAAAGTATTCTCTACAGTACCTCATACTTGTAATAGTAGAACGTTTATGGCATTTTGTTTTGTTTATCCATTCTACTGATATGCATGACGTGTATTTGAACACCATAAATTAAGAAATAGGCTGTTGAAACAAAATGGTTTTTTATTTCATGGCATCCCTGATCGTTAGAAATTATCCAAAGCTTAAGTGAACTTAGTACTTTAGGCATTCTTTATCTTTTTCACACAGTCCTTATTCTTCTTCCTCTTTTTTTCTTATTGAAAATGAATATCATACAATTCTCATTGATAGAAGACAATCAAATTTCTTTTCAAAAAGTTACATTGTAGAATAAAGCAAGGAATATACAATCTTACTTGCAGAATCATTATTTGCATCTTTGTAGATACTATGTTTTATCTAGTTGTAACTTTCTTTGCTAGTTTGGAAAGTTTATACAACAACATTTATAGGAAGGACAATATCAAGTTTATGATTCAACTCGATCTCGATACTATTATTCCATGAAGGAGAATATCACTCCTCATCATACTCGACGAATGGTTTTAGATTCGAACGAATCAATCAATCTTTGTCAATCAACAACTTGACCGGAAAGAAGTTGCTTGTATTTATTTCCATTGCAAAAATCATTGAGGTCTTAGTATGAACTGTTAGAAATGATTATAAAAGCAGAATTTACTATCTGATTTGCACATTTGACGACAACAATAACAGCAACTCTTACAAGAGATAGGACAACACTTCTCACTACACCATTGTTCTCGAAGAGTCGTGAACATAGTATTTCCTCTATAGTTTCTCATTTTTTTAGAATTGTGATTGGTGTTTTACGACCACTCGCTTTCCCTATATTAAAAACTCAATACATTCCTCAATTGTGGAACGGATATATTTTTCTATCTAATCAACAAGACTAGAGACAATAGGCATATGAGCTAGTGTCCAGGAATCAGTTTGAATTCAACTGATTGCAAAAGATTAGGTTTCGGCTATGTTGAATCGAGTTTAAACTGAATTGAGTGGAAACAAGGAGTTTTACAAAATAGGCAATCAGCTGTTAAGAAAGAGAATAAGCTGAGTGCTTTGCTTGATAGAATCAGAACAATGTCGTCGGATAAAGAGTTGTGTATTGTTTCTTTAAGCATCATTCATTCTCTTGTTCACTACGCCTTGTAGATAGAATCGAACGAGTCGGTCATAAATATAGTACTTTAGTATTTATCATATCATTTATGCCTAGTGATAAGGTCAATTTTAAGTTGTCGAGAGAGGGACTATAATCTATCCTGGCTACTTTTGTATTGAACTTGATGTCAAATAGAATGACTTGACCTTGTTCATATGAATTCATATTCTTGTTTTGAATACTGTATTTGAAGAGTACCTATTATATGCTATTTGAATTTACCCTTAACTTTTTTTTCACTGTTTGTCATACACCTCATCCTGTAACTTGGTTTCATAAAAGCCTTGTATCTTTCAGACTATCAAGATTTATGGTTATGACTTATATAGTTTTGATAGAATTCACTTGACTCCAATCTGTTCCATCAAAGATTGATTTGATAGTGGGACATGCATAATGTCGCAGTCAACTACAGAATCATAGACATACGAGACAATTCAACTGAATTGAAAGGAACTGTATGCTCGGAAACTTTACAGATCATCCCTACTCTAAATTAGAAGAACGCAAACATTCGGTTTTATGTTGTTTGAAAGATTTGAATCCACACAACAACTTGAGAAGATTGACGAAGAAGCACTTTGATCCTAACCTTAGATCGGTAGTACTTCAAGTCATGCTGAGACACATGGTTATGTCCGTTTACTTTCTAGGGTGAAAAAAGTTGTCTCTTATCTTTGTTATATTAAGCTATTACAAAATCAAGTTGATAACCTGGTACAGCTTTTACTAGGACAAGGTGTCTTTCACAACAGACTCTTTGTTATCTTTATGGATGAAGAATTAAGTTTGGCTTGTGTTGATTCACTAACTGAATGATTGATTGAATGATTGATATTGTGTCATACTAGCCTATTTACTTATCAACTGACAAATAATTGCACTTGGGCTTGTAAAATTGACTGATTCCAGTATTTGAGGAATAATAGCAGGACAACTCTATTCAAAATGGTGATTTAAGAATTCACTTTAGACAGATTATTGATCCGCGAGTCAAAGACAAGTTGTAACCAAAGAAAAAGATATATACAAGGTAAGTGATACAAATAGGAGTAGTTTCATTGTGCATTCTCAAGTTGAGTACGTACGAACTGGATTGGACAGTGCTAATAGAATGAAATGGGTTGTTTGAACCAAACTGGGTTGTCTGTCTACTATGAGTCCTTTAGCTCATCAAGATCTTGTATCGTGACACTACAAAACTCTCTGTCCCATAAGAAGAGTAGTTATACCCTAGACTTTAGTTCATATAGTATTTATATATCCTCGATAGTCTATTTAATACCGACTGCTCCACGATTGTATGGATTTATTGGAAGAATTTACCCAAGTAGACTTGGCAGACGAAATACCAACGAGTACTAGTATTCTTTCATCTAAATACACAGAGAACAATCTAGTTGATAGATTGCTTGACAAGAATCATAACGAGAGAAAATCCCCAAATTCTCCTCAAAGTTGTAAATAACTTTTGATACTAAACAGATCGTTGACCGAAACTCGTTTGAGTCTGTTGTTTCCAGAATTGACCTAGTGTTGAATCATATTGGTATACTCTAAAATGAAGATTTCGTTGTTTCCATTGGGTCTGATTCTGCATAATATGTTAAGCACCAATATACACACTTTTTACAGATTTTTTCTGCTAATGGGAAATGTGGGCAATTTGAAAAGAGTGGCCGGTTTGGAATGGGCCCGCGCAATTTTGATTTGAAAATTGCCATGTGTGGACTAGGAAAGAATGGATAAAATGGAAATGGGAGAAAGAGGGGAAATTGCGATGGGGGAAAATGAGTGGGGGAAAGGGTGTGAGGAAATTGAAGAGGGGCCAACCCAAAGGCGATTGTGTTGATTTGGAAATTACCATTATGGATGCGGGGAAGAATGGGTAAATTGGAAATGGGGCATTTGAAATTGAGGACAGTGTGTGTAAAAATCAATAAAGCCATTTGAAACAGTAAAAGATCATTCCAAGAAAGTTAACTTTGATTTCCACACTGATAACGAAACATTAAGAGCCAATGCTTTAAAGACACATTCTATGCAAAAGAAGAGAAGAATGACAAAGAATGGTTATTTTTTTCCTTTTCTTCAAAAATACTTGTTTTGAAGAACCGTAACAAAAAAATACGTTTCAATTCAGCAAAATGACAGTCTGTAACATGTTTAGGTTCCACCTCAATATTGTTTGAAATGACTCCTTAAAAATGGACAAGTACCCTTGAGAGTAACGAGTTTGGAAAAACACAAGTAATATTGAGTTGAGTAGCCAGTTGAATGATATCATCGTTTGGTTTACCAAGACATTGAACAAAGCTACAAGTAGTAAAAGTCAAAGAAAAGTTGTCCTTTTCGAAGATCAAGTCTTTACGAAACCTTGAGACAAAGACACCCAAAAAAACACAAGAAAAGAACCCTTGAAAACTTTTTCTTTACCTGTTGAAGCATAACCATACTTGAAGGATTGAAGTACAGTTTTATCCATAGCCAAGAACTGTGTTCTAGTCGTCAACGACAAGGGCTTGTTAAAGTCTGTACGAAAAAAGTGCAGCAACTACAGCCTTGGAGATAGGTTTGGTTTTACTAGATTCTCTTAAAGTGATACTTATAAAAGTATGTTTCACTCTCCAAACACTGCCCCTACATCGGGACAATATTCCCCTACTATTCCCTCAAATTATCCATACAATAAGCGTATTGTACCCCTACACTTGTGAGACTTTTAACAAGTCTCCACAAAATCACCTTTACATATTCCTTAACAACTTGATATCTCCTTTTCTAAACTCAAATATCAATTCATGATGATGGTTGACCATTCTCAATTACCAGATCCCAGAAATCACTTGCAACGAAAAAAGTGAATTCGCTTTATGAAGCCCTTTCTTCTTTGCAACTATGTCATGAAAAAGCCTTTACGATCAAATACAATAGAAGCTTCAATCACGTCTTTACATACCAACCCTCTGCAAATTTGTCAATCTTTGTTGGTTGCTTTTTGGATGAGACAACAAGACTTGGCATTGGTTTCTCATTAGATTGCTATTACTGTAGAATTCCCTGCCTTGTTTATTCTTACCCATCATCAAGTTAAACGACAGCCTTCCCCATGTTTACCAAAAACCTTGATGACATTGCATGCCCATTCTCTCCTATAGTTTGAGAGAGTGTTGTCATCCATATCGGAGACTCGTTATCAATTGGTTGTGTCGAGTTTGTTCAACGCAATACAGCTGGTTCAACATACTCTTGCAGCTTTTTTTATCCTTTCTTGGGAACTGCTTGTTTCATTGTAAAACCAATCAATCTTTCTGTCCCATTTTTTGGGGAATAGATGAAATCCTCTTTTGGTTTCCTTTTCTGGTTCTCAAGGTTATATCAACACTCCACAGAAATGGATAAACACCTCAAGTTGTCTTGTAAAGATATTTTGTGATTCACTCAGTTTCTTGAAAACACAGAGACCACCGTTCAAGACGTTGCAAAAAGATGCCACGTACAGCCAAAAACAGCTTGTACACTTATTACCGATAACAATGGAGAGATATACG
>NW_005178263.1:0-5203 GCF_000341285.1 Galdieria sulphuraria
AATAGAATAGCCATATGATTCACAATGGGTCAATTCTGCAAAGAATGCACTTGAATGAGTTTTGGTCAACGACTTGTTTTATAGTAAAAGCAATCTACAACTATCAGAAAAAGAATGTAGGGATTTTCTCTCATTATGATTCTCGCCAAGCAAACTATCAACTAGGTTATCCTTTATGCGCTAAGATAAAAGACGATAGTACTAAATGGCGTTTTGTTTGTCAAAGCTACTTGAGTAAATTCTTCTAATAGATCCAAATGATTATTGTGCATTTGCTATTAAAGAGACTATCGACGATATATAAATACTATATGAAACAAAGTCTAGGATATGAATAACTCCACTTACATATGGGATAGTTTTCGTGTGCTAGTATAAAACAACTTGATGGAACAGAAGACTTATGAAAAATGGACAGACAATATACTGTAATTCAAACAACCCATGTCATTCTATCAACACTATCCAAGCCATATTCAACTTTAGAATACACAATGAACTTACTCCTATTTATGTCACTTGTCTTGTATATGTCTTCTTCAATAGTTAAAACTTGTCTTTGATTCACCAACCAGCAACTTGTCTAAAGTGCATTTTTACATAGGCATGATGTGAAAGTCTGCAAGAGTGACATCATTTTTCCAACTTCTTATCAATCTGAGTTTCCATACTACAAAACAAGTTATCAGTTCGTTTCTCAATCATCATAAAAAATACTCTTTTGTCTTTCTATTTGCTGAAAAAAGAAAAGAGCAATGAGTTAACGAATTGATAGTGTATTACAATTCTTTAGTCTTGTGTCTGGCAATTTATATATACTGTACTGTTTTATATGAATTGTTCTATATGAATCGCTCGTGCTTCTTGAAATAAATACCTTTATATCATCAAAGTAATTTCTTTTGGTATCTGGAACAATCTCTTCCCAGTGCAAGTTGACCAGGTTTTGTTCGTTCGTTCGTAGAGCTGTTTCCATCGGACCTTGGTGTCGAAGAAAATTGATAAACTTGAGTGTACACACTTTGGTAAATGTTTTCTTTTCCTTCTCAGTATGGACTGTCAAGTCTACTGCTTTCTCCCTTTCTTTGTACCTTGATTTCCTCGGATAGCTTCAAAGAGCTACAAAGTAAACCTGCTCTCGCTCCTTTTTGGTCACATGGTACTTGATTGCTTTAATATATATACATATATGTATATGTATGTGTGTGTGTATGAGCGTTAGAGCCATGACAGCCTTGACACCTGTTTTAAAAGGTAAAAAAAAACAAAGAATTGATGGCAAGGATGTACAGATAAGAGCTATATCAAATAGCTGAGCAATTGTTGAAACACTCTGAATATTTTCGAGTCAAACGAAAAAATAGTTAAAACAACGAATTTCGGAGTCTCTATGGAAAAAAAAAGACAACGAAATTTGATAAACAATTGGCAACGTTGGTCAACTGAATAAAAGCCAGTGAACAAAGAATTCGTGAAATGTATGGACCAGTCCATTCTCAAAAGAATAAGAATATGCGAGTAGTAAACAGAAAGCTTTATGAATAAATGGATGGGATGTAACTTTATGTAGTTTTCATTTATAAAAAGCCTACTGAAAGTTATTTATTGGAATCCTTTTATCCAGAGTGAGGTAAAGTAAGATCCTTGGCAACTTTAAACAAAACAATAATTATGGTACTTCTTATCCTATTGCCAATTACCAAAAGACTGCTAGTCAGTTGAAAAAGCTCCATATCAAATATACAACACCTCAAAATGACTACTGTTCGACAATCAAACCCTTTCCAAATTTTTGCAACGTTTTCTTATTTCTTTTCACGAAAACAAAAAACCATTTTACCTTTTAAATTCCAAAGTCTAAACTATTTCGCAGTTGTACGAGACTGAAATTTACAATGGACACAAAGTTATGAAACAGTATCAGAGGATCTCCAAGGAAATGAAAAAGTATACCTTGACTTTGTCAAAGTTCATAAAATCGTTTTCTTTGTTAAGGCATACAAATAAGTACCTTCAAGTAGGTATTTCAAACACATTTTAACAGGAAACAATTGTGCTCAAAATTCGAATTTGCGAGACAAAAAAGAGATAGCATATATCGAAGGAAATTTGCCAAAAAAGAATGACACCTAGTGTTTTTCTGTTCATAAAGGTGTAGAACCATACATAAAATGGTGCGAAAATGAAAAAATAACACTTGAGCTTGTTTTGAAAAACTCCATACAATAAAACTAATCGTTCAATAAATGAAAGTTTTATCTATCACCATCTCATGGATCATTTCAACCGTCTCTCTCGATATCTTGTTACATTTGAAATAGCTTCCTTGAAGAAAAGTCTTGTAAAAAGTGGAACAAAGAGTGCGACACCAACTTTGACTCGAAAGACGTTGTTCATATCTTTTTTGTACCTTTTCCATTTTCCCATAAATATATAGTTTTATACTTTTTGTTTCACTCGCTCATTTTTGCACAGAGTTTTCTCGTCTTCTAAAAGTCAAAACGCTTCATCTCCTTGTAAAAGTCTACTCATATTCCCAGGTTCCATTTCTTCCATAGTCTTGAGCCTATAATCCAACACTATCGTTTCTATATAGCCTTTTTCCTAACCATTTCATATTCGAGAAACAAAATTGAGCTTTGTAAATACAACATACACTAAAGCAGGCTTGTATATTCTTCTCTCAACGAAGCAAACACAGACGCTCTTTTCTAGTTGCTTTTTTTGAACTTGTCAAAAAGTTTCTTCCTCTGGTGGTGAGATCCCTTCCACGGGTGATGTCTTTCAGCAATCCAACGTCTATTGATGTGGACATTACGTTAAACCAAATAGTAGTAAACAATAAATAAACCAAGAATATGCAGCAAATTTTTCCATTTATTGTTTGACAGAAACTATTGGAGATACTTTTCAACAATTTCAATGGCACTCTCGCTTGTGTTTTCAAGTCTATGATGTCAGTAACTGTAAATCGATTGGAAGAAATGTTGAACGATTCCTGGAAATTTTTCTAGGTCTCACATGTGATGTATCTACTTCATCTTCTTCGATTGACTCCAACATACGTATTCGTTTAACGTGTATACCTCTTCATAAAACTCAAACAGCATTGCTACGGCATGAACAGGATCTTTTTTTTAACCATTCCTTGACTTTTAAAAGGCAAAGTAGTACCTAATAGAACCTACATTCCAAGACTTGTGCTTTCAAACAAAAATCCAACAGAGTCGCTCTAAAACTAGTCAATAGGGTCTTGGACGGATTTTTCAAAGCACGTCGAGAAGCATTCATAAAAGTGTGAAGACTCAAATGGTCGAAATAAATAAATGTGACGATACAGAATAAACAAATGGGCTTGGAGAAAGAGGCGTTGAGGAGAAGTCTTGTCATTTGAAAGAGTCGGGTTCTTGGTGATCCATCAATGTTTCTTGTACAACGTCCAACCTGGCTTGCGTCTCTTCTTGAAAAGCTGGGACAATAGCTAAAACATTAGGTTGGGTATTATACAATGAATAAAACTCCTTGATTACTGCTAGACCTTTGAGGATAATCTCTCCATTGTTATCGGTAATAAGTGTACAAGCTGTTTTTGGCTTTACGCGGCATCTTTTTGCAACGTCTTGAATGTTGGTCTCTGTGTTTTCAAGAAACTGAGTGAATCACAAAATATCTTTACAAAACAACTTGAGATGTTTATCCATTTCTGTGGAGTGTTGATATTACCTTGAGAACCAGAAAAGGAAACCAAAAAAAAATTTCATCTATTCTTTAAAAAAAAGGGACAGAAAGATTGATTGGTTTTACAAGGAAACAATCAGTTCCCAAAAAAGGGTAAAAAAGCAGCAACACTATGTTCAACCAGCTGTATTGCGTTGAACATACTCGACACAACCAATTGGTAACGAGTCTCTGATATGGATGACAACACTCTCTCAAACTATAGGAGAGAATGGGCAAGCAATGTCATCAAGGTTATGGGTAAACATGGGAAAAGACTGTCGTTTAACTTGATGATGGTAAGAATCAACAAGGCAGGGAATTCTACAGTAATAGCAATCTAATGAGAAACCAATGCCAAGTCTTGTTCCCTCATCCAAAAAGCAACCAACAAAGATTGACAAATTTGCAGAGAGTTGGTATTTAAAGACGTTATTGAAGCTTCTATTGTATTTGATGAAGGATTTTCCATGACATAGTTGCAAAGAAGAAAAGGCGTCATAAAGCGAATTCACTTTTTTTTCGTTGCAAGTGATTTCTTGGATCTGGTAATTGAGAATAGTCAAGCAACATCATGAATTGATATTTGAGTTTAGAAAAGGAGGTATCAAGTTGTTAAGGAATATGTAAAGGTGATTTCGTGGAGACTTGTTCAAAGGAAGTCTCACAAATGTAGCGGTACAATACGCTTATTGTATGGATAATTTGAGGGAATAGTAGGGGAATATTGTCCCGATGTAGGGGCAGTGTTTGGAGAGTGAGACATACTTTTATAGGTATCACTTGAAGACAATCTAGTAAAACCAAACCTATCTCCAAGGCTGTAGTTGCTGCACTTTTTTTCGTACAGACTTTAACAAGCCCTTGTCGTTGACGACTAGAACACAGTTTTTGACTATGGATAAGACTGTACTCAAATCCTTCAAGTATGGTTATGCTTCAACAGGTAAACAAAAAGTTGTCAAGGGTTCATTTCGTGTATTTCTTGGGTGCCTTTGTCTCAAGGTTTCGTAAAGACTTGTTCGAAAAGGACAACTTTTCTTTGACTTTTACTACTTGTAGCTTTGTTCATTGTCTTGGTAAACCAAACGATGATATCATTCAACTGGCTACTCAACTCAATCACTTGTGTGTTTTTCCAAACTAGTTACTCTCAAGGGTACTTGTCCATTTTTAAAGAGTCATTTCAAACAATATTGAGGTGGAACCTAAACATGTTACAGACTGTGATTTTGCTGAATTGAAACGTATTTTTTTGTTGTGGTGATTCAAAACAAGTATTTTTGAAAAAAAAAAGGAAAAAAAATAACCATTTTTTGTCATTCTTCTCTTCTTTTGCATAGAATGTGTCTTTAAAGCATTGGCTCTTAATGTTTCGTTATCACTGTGGAAATCAAAGTTAACTTTCTTGGAATGATCTTTTACTGTTTCAAATGGCTTTACTGATTTTTACACACACTATCCTCACAATTCCAATGACCGACGA
>NW_005178262.1:0-5124 GCF_000341285.1 Galdieria sulphuraria
GTCATCCATACATGGCATACGAAAATGTTTATCCTGGATATCATCCACTGGCTCTTTACAAAATCGATCGACTGCCTCCATAATAGTATCTCCTGCATACCAATGGGAAAGTCTGGCATGGTCACGTCGTAGTATATTTTCACCAGTTAGACCAGAACATGGAATGCAACTAATGTGAGACTCAGAATATCCAATCTGGGAGGTTAATACTTTAATGACTTGGTTACGTATTTCTGTAAACCTTTCCTCTGCGTAATTTACTTGATCCATTTTGTTGATGGCTACTATCACCTTATTCACTCCCATACTTCGAACAATAATAGCGTGTTCCAAAGTGGGTCCATTTTCATGAAGCAAGTCTCAAACTGTCCAGGAGAAGCATCCACTAAGAGAATGGCAACTTGGGCCTGAGATGCTGCTGCAATAACTGCTGATAGAAAGTCATAATGTCCAGGCGTATCCAAAAAAGTATACAATCGCTTAAAATGAACTTGTCGAATACTTATATCCATAGTCACTCCACGCTCACGTTCTGCTTCTTGGTCATCCAAAACCCAAGCATAAGAAAGATCAGACCGACCAGAATCGGAACTTTCCTTTTTTAGTTTACGTAACATGCGCTCATCAATATTACCAGTCAAGTGTAGAATATGACCCAGAAATGTGCTCTTTCCTACATCTACATGGCCAAGGACTAAAATAACAGGATTGGTACAATATCCAACTTCAAGACTTGACTCAGTTTGTGCTGGTTCAACTTGTCCATGATGAAAAGGATGAAATGTCGATTCCTTCTCCGGCTCAACTGCACAATGGCTTTCCCTTATTTTACTCGTTGTTTTTTGTTGAGAACAAACGATATCTTTGCTCTTATTCTGTCTCGACTTTGCAAGGCTTTCATCGACTGTAGTGTTCTCTGGGTCTGCCGGGTCTCCTTGTCCGACTTGTTCTGGTAGAGAAGATTGAAAGCTATCAGCAGCTTCATCCAATAACAATCCGACTGCAAGATTAGGATTACACTGTACTCTATCTAAAGCTCTTCGTATTGTATCCAAGGAAAAGGAGTCACTCAATACCTTGCGTACCTCCTCCACTGCACTTTCTCTGATTGTAGATTGCTCTGAAAGTGTTTCAATGGTTGCTCTTTCGTTTCCTTTTCTCTGACTTGTTCTTTCTCTATCTTCTTCAAAGTCTTCTTCGTCTTCATACCACTCTTCCAGTTCAGCTTGTATAAAGTTTCGTTGCTGTAGTTTCTTGGGCATTTCTCATGTAACAATTTTTCTATGAAAGAGCCATGCACAGATGATCTATCCACCATTGCCAAAGCTACTGTCTGGACGTTGATTCCTGTAGACTATGCAAGTATTATATTAAGCAAGTATTTCTCTGAGGAAATTCTTCACAAAAATATTGTGGATAATATCATATCGCCTGGTTGTTATCGTTCGCTTTCTCTGTTCGACAGTTGTATTTCCTATCAGTGTATTGCAGTTGTTACAAAGGGAAGCCTTGGTTGGAGTTTTTCAGAAAAAGTACTCGTAACTCAAGAAACTCAAGTTATTTTGATTCCTATCGGGTGTCGTGTATTATATCCCTCGGATGATGATCCTTGTGAGGTTTGGAGCAGAATTGACCAGCTTTCTTACATTGAATTGCCTATTTCGTTAGTTGATCGAACCTCCAGAAGCGCTGAAACGTTGTAAAAAGTTGATGACTTGGAGATTATGTCAGCAAGTTTGGTTGCCCAAGAATATACAACGCGCTCCAGGTTTTTATGTTTTTCGGGGCTATGCAAAGTGTGGAAGGAAGACTTTTCTGAAGACACTAGCAAAGGAGTTGAAAGGTATGACTTGTTCATTCAAGGGTTATTGTTGCACCCGGTTGAATGAATATTTATGGATCCTAGTGCTTTGCATCGTATTCCGAGCCACGCAAGTGTACAATCTATTGGCCAAAGATCCTGATAGAGCTCAATGGAATCTTTTTTTTGACAAATGGAAAAGTTTAGAACCTTGTATTATTATTATTGAAGATTGCGATTGGTTATGGGAGGACAGCATGACTATGATCAACTCCTTCATAGAAGGATTCCAAAGACTGTCCAAGTAAGAAGATGATTCCAAGTTTATGTCCCAATGAAATGAAAAGTGTTGACCAACTCTCATATAGGGAAAACAGAAGCATTGCTATTGTAGCCAACTGCAGTTCTTCGAAACTTTTACCCAACTCCATCCTTTCACTTTGTGGAATGATCGTTACTTTTCCGATAGCTTCTCAAACTGCCAGACATCAAGTGCTTTCCCTTATGATGAATAATGATTCGATAGATTGGCCATTACAAGAAATCCTTGAAGCTTCATATGGTCTTACTGTTGGAGAATTGAAGGATTCGCTGGCTGCCGTAGTTGACTCTTCGGATGTCAACTTGAATTGGCTCAAAACATTTTGGCAGAGAAAGAGAGAATGGAGACTAGACAACTTGACTCTTCTTGGTATTCGAGTTTTGTTTCCCAATCAACTCAACGATGAAGCATCTCTATCTTGTCATTTATATGGCCTCGACTCGATTATAAGACAGTTGGAGATATCTCTTTTTCCTCCTAGTCGATATTCTTCCAATATCTTGGCCAATATGCGAGGAATCCTATTTTATGGGCCTCCAGGTACTGGAAAGACTTCATTAGCAAAAAGAATTGCCTTTTCAGCACATGCCACTTTTATATCCGTTGATGTCTCTAATTTGATCGATGCTTATGTAGGCGAATCTGAGAGATTGTTGCGCATGTTATTTCAACAAGCCAAGGAAATGGCTCCCTGTGTTGTGTTTTTTGATGAAATTGATTCTCTATTCAATAGAAGACAACGTTCACCGGATATGCCTCTTATGCGATGGAGGTCATCTTTCATTCTAGAAATGGATGATTTCAAACTTGATGAGGTACGAAATGATTCGTTTTTTGGGAAAAGATTGATTTTATGGTTGCTTATTTTCAGCAAGTGTATATTGTAGCAGCCACAAATCGTCCTTGGGATTTGGATCAGTCGCTGTTACAAGAAGGTCGTTTATCAAAGCATTTTTATATACCTCTACCAGATAGACAAGTGAGGACCCAGATATTGATGCATCACTTTCGACACATGTGGCCCAATGCTTTATCCGAGGAAACCACTTTATATCCATTTGCTCATAGGTAAGTTTTTTGAAGATTGAATGGCATCCCATGATAACCATGTAAAGTATTGCGGAGGTGACGGAAAACTTTTCCGGTGCAGATTTGGAAGGACTCATTCGTAGTGCTGTTCTTATGAGTTGTCGAAAACGGATGCACGATGTGGAACATTTGCTATCGAAAGAAGATATATGGGAAGCATTGTCTTTTTATCAAGCTTCCATCACTTTGGAACAACTCCAACGTTATGAGTATTGGCAACAATCCACACATTGAATACCAAAAAGAAGGACATTCTCCATCAAGTGGCGCAATGGATCTTCTCCCGCCAAATGCTGCCCGCCAAGGGACGAAAATTCAAAGCCAAAAACCAAATAGCATTTTGTGAGGAAAAGGTCACAGGAAAAGCCAAAGGTCACATAACCCTTGGGAATGTTTTGTTTGACCGTTAATTTTGGATTTTCCTTGGAATGGAAAGCATGAGTCAAACGAAACGTTGGAGTTGTGTGATTTATCAAGTGGATAGTATATTGCCTAGGAAAGTCTATGATTGTGAGCCCAGTGAATGTATATCGGATTCATTGGAAAGAGATAAAGAAAGAACCAACAGGATACCATTCTATGGATCTCCATCGAATGAAGCACACACAGCTCATAGAGATGCTTTCACATACTATATGGAGAAAGGTCCCTGTTCACATAAATGGAAGCAACTACATGTTGGTGATTATCAACATGACAATTTACTTTGGAATGCACAAGTTCATGATGAGCAAGTTTGTGATAGTTGTCAAATGCACATTTGTTCTAGTTGTGGTAATCCTTTTTCAGATGAGGAGTATTCCAGTTCTTCCGTACCCATCCCATATGATACCCATATATCATCAGACCATGAGTTGACAGAATGGAGAAGAAAATGGCCATTTCAGAATAAGCCTGATCAACAAATGAACCTATGTCGAGATCAAGTTTCTTCACTCGAAAACACAGGGTATATTAGACAAAAGTCCAAAATGAAGATATCATTGAAAAGAAAAAGGTCAGACTCAAATCTTAGTATAGATCAGTTATCGAGATACTTTGATTTGCCACGGAAGGAAGCCGCTCAACAATTGGGAGTTTGTGTGACTCTATTAAAAAGGAGATGCCGAGAACTAGGAATCCATTGTTGGCCTTTTCGTAAGATGCGTTGTTTAGATGATCGAATAAGACATTTGCAAATAAGAAAAGAACAATCTATTTCGGATGTTTCTATCGATCAACAAATTAGGATACTTCAGCAAAGACGCCAGTCCTTGTTGAAGAACCCTAATATATCGTTGCAGCAGTTATTAGGTGACGAAGATGAAATATCTTGGTCTGGTCTCCCATAAGCCAATTCAGTTCATTTTATATAAAAGTTTGTGCCAAGTAGTTTGATATTCCAACGGGTTATAACGCTCTGATTGACAAAATATTCAAAACATCAAGTCCATGAGACCACAACAAGCCAAAGCTGCACAGAGACCTGCACAACAGGCCAGTGCTTCATCACCGCCACCTCCACCACTACCAGTATTTCCATAAGGACTATAATATTGATTTCTTCCATAATAATAAGGAGACGACCCTGGTGGACCCTTTACATAAACCGTTTGTTGTCCATAAGGCTTGATGAGAGTTGTCAAAGCACAATAAAAGAGAACAAGTTTACTTACAGAACCTATAGGGTTTCCATATTCATCCACAGGTACTTCGTACACTACAGTAGTTCTTCCTGGAGGAGCGCCATAAGGTTGAGCTACAGGAGGTGGTGGAGGAGGATAACCTGAAGGATATCCTCGATACTCAACGTTGTAAGGATAGCCATATTGTGCCATCGTCCAATGTCAAAATAATAAATCCACTTGTACACAATATTCATACCTTCTTATATTCGATCATGAAACCAACCAAAATAAACAAAATGAGTTCA
>NW_005178261.1:0-5071 GCF_000341285.1 Galdieria sulphuraria
TGAATTGTTCGTGCTTCTTGAAATAACTAGCTTTACACCATCAAAGTCATTTCGTTTGGCATCTGGAACAATCTCTTCCCAGTGCAAGTTGACCAGGTTTTCTTCGTTCGTTCGTAGAGCTGTTTCCATCTGACCTTGGTGTCGAAGAAAATTGGCAAACTTGAGTGTACAAACTTTGGTAAATGTTTTCTTTTTCTTCTCAGTATGGACTGTCAAGTCTACTGCTTTCTCCGTTTCTTTATACTTGGTTTCCTTGGATAGTTTCAAAGAGTTACAAAGTAAACCTGCTCTCTCTCTTTTTTGGTTACATGGTACTTGATTGCTTTAATATATATACATATATATATATACATATATGTATATATGTGTGTGTTTAGAGCGATATAGTCTTGACACCTCGTTTTTGAGTTTAAAAGAAACAAAAATTGAGTCAATGATGACAGATAGGATGTATATCTAGTAGCTTTGCAATTGTTGAAACACTCTAAATATTTTTTAGTCAAACGGAAAGGTAGTTAAAACAACGAATTTTGGAGTCTCTATGGAAAAAAAAAGACAACGAAATTTGATAGACAATTGGCAATGCTGGTCAGCTGAGTAAAAGCCAGTGAACAAAGAATTCGTGAAATGTACGGACCAGTCCATTTTCAAACGAATAAGAATATGCGAGTAGTAAATAGAAAGCTTTATGAATAAATGGATGGGATGTAACTTTATGTAGTTTTCATTTATGAAAGGCCTACTGAAAGATATTTATTGGAATCCTTTTATCCAGATTGAGGTAAAGTAAGATCGTTGGCAACTCTGAACGAAACAATAATTATGGTGCTTCTTATCCTATTGCCAATTACCAAAGGACTGCTAGTCAGTTGAAAAAAGTCCATATCAAATATACAACACCTCAAAATGACTACTGTTCGACAATCAAACCCTTTCCAAATTTTGTAAGGTTTTCTTATTTCTTTCACGGAAACAAAAAACCATTTTACCTTTTATATTCCAAAGTTTAAACTATTTCGCAGTCGTACGAGACTGAAATTTACAATAGACACAAAGTTATGAAACAGTATCAGAGGATCTTTTAGGACATGAAAAAGTACAAGTTGACTTTGTCAAAGTTCACAAAATGGTTTTCTCTGTTAAGGCATACAAATAAGTACCTTCAAGTAGGTATTTGAAACATATTTTAACAGGAAACAATTGAACTTAAAATTGAATTTTCCAGACAAAACAGAGGTATCATTTATCGAAGGAAAATTTGCAAAAAAAATGACACCTAGTGTTTCTCTGTTCATAAAGGTGTAGAACCATACATAAAATGGTGCGAAAATGGAAAAATAACACTTGAGCTTGTTTTGGAAAACTCCATACAATAAAACTAATCGTTCAATAAATGAAAGTTTTATCTATCACCATCTCATGGATCATTTCAACCGTCTCTCTCGATATATTGTTACAATTGAAATAGCTTCCTTGAAGAAAAGTCTTGTAAAAAGTGGAAAAAAGAGTGCGACACCAACTTTGACTCGAAAGACGTTGTTCATATTTTTTTGTCCCTTTCCCATAAATATAGTTTTATACTTTCTGTTTCACTCGCTCATTTTTGCACAGAGTTTTCTCGTCTTCTAAAAGTCAAAACGCTTCATCTCCTTGTAAAAGTCAACTCATACTCCCAGGTTCCATTTCTTCCATAGTCTTGAGCCTATAATCCAACACTATCGTTTCTATATAGCCTTTTTCCTAACCATTTCATATTCGAGAAACAAAATTGAGCTTTGTAAATACAACATACACTAAAGCAGGCTTGTATATTCTTCTCTCAACGAAGCAAACACAGACGCTCTTTTCTAGTTGCTTCTTTTGAACTTGTCAAAAAGTTTCCTATACCTATGGTGGTGAGATCCCTTCCACGGGTGATGTCTTTCAGCAATCCAACGTCTATCGATGTGGATATTACGCTAAACCAGAAAACAGTAAACAATAAATAAACCAAGAATATGCAGCAAATTTTTCCATTTATTGTTTGACAGAAATTCTTCGAGATACTTTTCAAGAATTACAATGGCACTCTCGCTTGCGTTTTCAAGCCTATGATGTCAGTAACTGTAAATCGATTGGAAGAAATGTTGAACCATTCCTGGAAATTTTTCTGGGTCTCACCTGTGATTTATCTACTTTATCTTCTTCGATTGACTCCAACATATATATTCGTTTAACGTGTATTCCTCTTCATAAAACTCAAACAGCATTGCTACGGCTTTAACAGGATCTTTCTTTTAACCATTCCTTGACTTTTAAAAGGCAAAGTAGTACCTAATAGAACCTACATTCCAAGACTTGTGCTTCCAAACAAAAATCCAACAGAGTCGCTCTAAAACTAGTCAATAGGGTCTTGGACAGATTATTCAAAGCACGTCGAGACGCATTCATAAAAGTGTGAAGAGTCAAATGGTCGAAATAAATAAATGTGACGATACAGAATAAACAGATGGGCTTGGAGAAAGAGTCGTCGAGGAGAAGTCTTTGTCATTTGAAAGAGTCGGTTTCTTGGTGATCCATCAATGTTTCTTGTACAATGTCCGACCTGGCTTGCGTCTCTTCTTGAAAAGCTGGGACAATAGCTAAAACATTAGGTTAGGTATTATACAATAAATAAGTCTCCTTGATTACTGCTAGACCTTTGAGGATAATCTCTCCATTGTCATCGGTAATAAATGGACAAGTTGTTTTTGGCTTTACGCGGCATCTTTTTGCAACGTCTTGAATGCTGGTCTCTGTGTTTTCAAAAAACTGAGTGAATCACAAAATATCTTTACAAAACAGCTTGAGGTGTATATCCATTTCTGTGGAGTGTTGATATAACCTTGAGAACCAGAAAAGGAAACCAAAAAAGAATTTCATCTATTCCCCCAAAAAAAGAAACAAAAAGATTGATTGGTTTTACAATGAAACAGTCAGTCCAAAAAAAAAGGATGAAAAAAGCTGCAACACTATGTTCAACCAGCTGTATTGCGTTCAACATACTCGACACAACCAATTGGTAACGAGTCTCTGATATGGATCACAACACTCTCTCAAACTATAGAAGAGAATGGGCAAGCAATGTCATCAAGGTTTTGGGTAAACATGAGAAAAGACTATCGTTTAACTTGATGATGGGTAAGAACCAACAAGGCAGGGAATTCTACAGAAATAGCAATCTAATGAGAAACCAATGCCAAGTCTTGTTGTCTCATCCAAAAAGCAACCAACAAAGATTGACAAATTTGCAGAGAGTTGGTATTTAAAGACGTGATTGAAGCTTCTATTGTATTTGATCGTAAAGGATTTTCCATGACATAGTTGCAAAGAAGAAAAGGCTTCATAAAGCGAATTCACTCTTTTTCGTTGCAAGTGATTTCTTGGATCTGGTACTTGAGAATAGCCAACCAACATCATGAATTGATATTTGAGTTTAGAAAAGGAGATATCAAGGAGTTTACGAATATGTAAAGGTGAATTCGTGGAGACTTGTTAAAAGTCTCACAAATGTAGGGGTACAACACGCTTATTGTATGGATAATTTGAGGGAATAGTAGGGGAATATTGTCCCGATGTAAGGGCAGTGTTTGGAGAGTGAAACATACTTTTATAGGTATCACCTGAAGACAATCTAGTAAAACCAAACCTATCTCCAAGGCTGTAGTTGCTGCACTTTTTCGTACAGACATTAACAAGCCCTTGTCGTTGACGACTAGAACACAGTTCTTGACTATGGATAAGACTGTACTCCAATCCTTCAAGTATGGTTATGCTTCAACAGGTAAACAGAAAGCTTTTCAAAGGGTTATTTATCGTGTATTTCGTGGGTGCCTTTGTCTCAAGGTTTCTTAAAGACTTGTTCGAAAAGGAAAAATTTTCTTCTACTTGTAGCTTTGTTCAATGTCTTGGTAAACCAAACGATGATATCATTCAACTGGCTACTCAACTCAATATCACACGTGTGTTTTTCCAAACTAGTTACTCTCAAGGGTACTTGTCCATTTTTAAAGAGTCATTTCAAACAATATTGAGGTGGAACTTAAACATGTTACAGACTGTGATTTTGCTGAATTGAAACGCATTTTTTTGTTATGGTTATTCAAAACAAGTACTTTTGAAAAGAGTAAAAAAAATAACCATTTTTTGTCATTCTTCTTTTGCATAGAATGTGTCTTTAAAGCATTGGCTCTTAATGTTTCGTTATCACTGTGGAAATCAAAGTTAACCTTCTTGGAATGATCTTTTACTGTTTCAAATGAATATATTGATTTTTACATACTTTCAGATGATGAGAGTGTGTACTGAGTTCATATGGAAAACGTGTGAACAGTATACCCTTGTACAGATACAACGACAGCTCCTTTTGCTTTTGATCAATTGCTGCTTTTTCGTTGAAACAATAAAGCAATGTGTACTACTCTTATCATAGTTACGTAACTTTACCAATGATAGCATAACCTTTGTACTTGAAACTTGCGCCAACCTACATTTGAAATGTTCTTAAAGTTTTCCAAGAGGGAAATTTCAAAATTTCAAAAAAACCCGCCAAAAATTCAAATTTGAAATGACCCGCTAAAATTCAAATTTGAAGCGTAGCCGCCGCCGCCGTCGCCGTCGATATTTCAAATATTATTCAGTTATCACAAGTACTCTTTTGTTTCTCACTTGACTTTTTCGGTCCTAAATACTTTGGAAACCTTTGAAACTTGGAAAGCTTTGCTTTTTAGGCGAAAACCCAAACTTTACGAAAAACTTGGTTCGAGTTTTTACACTGTATACATGATTGATTGATCGATCGATTGATCCACACTCTTGATATCAAGGTCTTTTTGTCCTTTGGTAAAGATATGAAAGATTCATACAACTTGATGATTCGCGTACAATTGATAGATACACTTTTGACTACTTGAATGTTTTTGGTGGTTTGACTTCTACACACACACACATTCCTCTCAACTATTCTTTTCATAATGCACCCTCATGTTGAAACACCTCAAAAAAATATAAATATATATATAAATTATTCTCTTTGAAAATAGTGTTCTATTTT
>NW_005178260.1:0-5021 GCF_000341285.1 Galdieria sulphuraria
CATCGGTCTGTAACTCTGCACAGGCATTTCTCAGAATAGCATAGGAAAGTCTTGAGTCCTCATTGCTTATTTTCATGGTTGTTTGTATTGTTGTGCTTTTATATCAATTCTCTATTGATTCGAGTATGGAAAACGACACGTATAAGGATGGACAGCTTGTGAAAACGAAAGCTGAATAAACTTGCATTCTGAAAGCAAGGGAAAAGTTTTCAGTTCAAAGTATACTCACCTTGTTGGGAACCATGAAATAAAGCAAGCAAAAAGACACTGTTGAAAATCTTGGTTGTGTCCACCTGGTTAAAAAGTTGTGACGATGGCAACTGTAGCTACTAGTCCGTTTTCGAAAAACGCCTTTGTTTTTATGAATTAATGGTTCTACCGAGGGTGAAATATGTCTAAAACGATATGTAAGTAGTAAGAGTGATAAAGTTGGAACTAGTATTGATGGTGTTTCTGAAAGGCATCTATTGCAAATCGTCTTTGGTCCTTATATAGTTGAAGAGGAGGGTAACAATAGTAGCACGGTATGAATGGGAAACAAGGCGACTTGCATGAAACAAGACGTGCCGTGCCAAGAGTGCTGCTGAACTGTTTTTTCCAACACACTGAAAGTCATGCTGTTCAAAGTAGTGGTAGTTGTAGCTGTCAAAAAGTGAAAAGGAAACTTCACATTTTGTACAAACAGCTTGCGTTTGGATGGTATACAAAGTAGCTCTCAAAGAAACTCACGAAGGATTGGTTGAACTTCTACAAGGTTACACAAGTGCACACATTGATATCATCGTGTTCGACTAGAGTTTTGGTTTAACTCTGAAGATAGAGTGCAACTTTTGGTATATAATTCCTAGAAAGCATACGCAAACGAACAAAGTGGTTTGCAAATACATTGACACGAACCTAAAGCATTTTTCTATTATCACAGCAAAATCAAACCATTTGCCACTAGAAATTCAACCAGAACAGCAACAACAACAAATATGAGCCCGAGCCTACTACAGTATGGCAGAGTCATCAAGTCTACAAAGAGAATGACTCCTGCTTCTATATTTTACTGTTTTCTTCGTTGTTGGCATGAGCGGAAAAGTGTCATTGTTTTAGTTACTTGGAATTGTAAACAGACAACAACAACACAACAACAGAAAGTTATACTGTATTACTGTAGTGGGTACATGGAATATTAATTATAGTTTTCGTCATAAAAGTACGAATTTGACCTATTTTTTACCATACAGGAAAATTGTATTGTTGACTTTACAAAATAAAAGGGCATTATTTGCACACTTACGACTATTTCTGCACATTACTTTCAGTAGAACTATATGCGGTCCTGATTTTGAACAACAAATAGAGTATCGAGTTACTTTACTGGTCGATTTTCGATTTTGCTTGTACCTGTTTGAGACAAATCTTTATCTTTTGATTCTTGAAATGAACTTGTTTGTTACCTCATGATAGTATGATGAAGCAACTAGTCGTCATTTCATTTCCGAAAACGTCGACGTACAACCTTCCAGAAGCTCCTTTCATCGGAAATCCCGATTAGAAAGAATCTCTTTGTCCCGTGATAGTTGCGTTGCATTTGTAGAGATGTGTAACTCCAAATGATCAATTCGAGACAATTTCGTCAGTTGAATCAAGTAATCTTTGACAAGTGAACTTGCAGTATCATGAAAGTGTACAACATACTGTTTTCTGTGATCTAGAATCTACTACTGATTTATCTGATATATTGTATTGTTCTTATGTCGAAACCACGCCTTTTGACTATTTATGCTTCAGAACATTTCCATCTTACTTGTTCGACCCTAAGACCAGCTTCATATGAAGTTAGTCATCTAGTCGATAAGGATAGGGAAATATCTCTATTTCGTCTTTTCTCTTCTTTATCGGAGTAATTGTAGAATGGTGACGATCTTGTTCTTTAGAGTTGTAATATGTTCTTACAAGAAAAGGGATGAATATGATAAAAAGTAGTATTCAAAGACTGCGAGATAATGTAAATTCAAAGAAAGAATCAACTAGATTGCTGTCAAAGTTCTGTACAAACGATCTATTGGGAATAGAAATTGAACTTGTCCTAGTACGACCTACTGGTTGTTTTCCCTTATTCATATGAATTGTCATAAAAGACAAAAATTTATGTTTTACATAGTATATACTTTTCAATGAAAGAATATAGAAAGGTCAGTTGAAAAAAATTCAAGGAAAAGAAGTAAATGAATGCTTCCCTGGCTTCACAGGGTTAAAATATCAGACCCATGATTCACAGATTTTGAGGTTGATCCTCACAAAAAGCAAGCAAAATCAACTCTGTGATTTTTACACAAGTAGCAGCAAAACACAAACTAATAGTCATGTCCTAATTTCAGGATCCTTTCGTATATCCTTTGATGCTTGAACCTTTTTACAACCTTTGATGGTTTTCATCCACCTCTTTATCTTGAACTATTACCAAAATTGATTCAAGTGATAAATAACAATGTATTTATGCCGTACGAATAATACCTTGTTTCTATTGATGAGTTGAATTTGAATCTTATTTCAGAGAGATATCCGAAACAATTCTGGTTACAGCTGTATTGAAGGAAGTAATAATCACTTGCTTTAGAGTACTCTGAATCTTACCACTTCTAGTTAAATCTCAACGGGACACGGCACAATTATTCTAGTAGATACGTAACAAAAGGTTTATTTGGTTTCTTCCTTCTCAACGTATCTAGAAACTGGTTACTGTTTTATATTACTTGAATTGTATACTGAATTCAATGATTTACTGTTCAATGGAAAGAAAGTAAGATGTTTCTTGATACTGCTCATCTAAGATGACTTTTTGTGTAGGAGTTGGTCACTTTTTGATTACTAGTTGAATATCTCATCAAGATGAAATTCTGTTTCATAAGTAGATGAAATGTCGTCTGTGGTTGATTCAACTCTTGAATTCTTAGAGATTACACTGAATTTATCGAACGAGTCAGTCCTTATCCCGAGAAAGACGTTTTTCCATATAGTATTAATAGTAGTCCTAATACTAGAAATACAGAGGACTAGGGAGATGAAGACTTGGTTTGAAAAAAACTTGATAGTGTTTGAATGTCCAATTATTCCTCCGCAATACTTGCACTCTATTTGCGATACTGGATACGTTTTCGTTGATCATTTCATTCTAGATAGTTTCATGAATCTACTCGAACGATGAATTGTAATGTATCTTTGCAGTGCCACGAATCTGCTACTACTAGTTTATATATTTTGATATTAACTAGTTGTTTGTTCAGATATAAATATGTCAAACTGTATTTGATTCAATTCATAACTACTTGTTTTGAAGTACTTTTAGTTATACTATTTCGTTCCAACCAAGCATTACTGGGTACGCTATAGTCATTTGGCAGACAAGAATCAGGAATCAGATGTCAATATTTTTCAAGTATTCACATTTTAATGCGTTGATTGTTAAAACCGTTCAAAGTTGGCTATTGAAATATAGCCCTAGTAATGAATGGAGTCAATGTGTTAGAGTAGATAATGGCACAGCTCGGTGCACAAAAAGTTGAATCAACGCTTCCATTCAAAGAGCCAATTAGTTGATCGTAAGACTAATATACGTTGCTATCTTTTTAGGGGTATCTAAGAGAGAGTTGGTTGAATTGTCATTATGTAGACATTGGGTTATCCAATAGAGTTTCTGTCATATAGTGTTTTTATAGGATGGCTTCTTTAAGGTAGAATTGATACTTTATTGACTCCTAGTTGTCGAGTTGATAAAGACTTTGTACCTTTGCACTTGAAATATTGCTTTTGTATGTACGGAGTCTTTATATCCGAAGCAGTGTTTTATGTGGTCTTTAGGCTCCCTGTATGCTTGATTCAGCGTCGAATTGTCCAAGATTATCTCGATTTGCCTAAAGTATTCTAGTCCTTACTCTAAAAGGATGATTTACAGACTATTATTTGATTACTTAAAATCAAGGCGAAGATGAATTCATTCGAGAATCACTAGGTGAGAATTCAAATTGCAGCAAAGCATCAATTCTCCCCATTGATATTTGTATGCCGTGTGCACTATTAGGGTAAGCCGTTGTCCATAATTCAATTTAGGTACAGTTGTGGATTGACTTTCATATTGAATGACAATGTGTTTCTAGAATATTGAGAACATATTACTATTGATGAGCATAGATCAATCAGCATCCACCATTCTTGTATCTGTACGGAATTCAATTGAACTTTGTTTGAATCCAATTGTTCCTATCAATATTGGTGGAGCACGTTCTCTTTTTGCTGTCTTGGTACTAAGCTCAACTTGCGTCATAGAATCATCACTTTTTTGATAAAGGTATTGTGCAAAAAGTCTATTTCTTGTTTCTATTGACTGGTCGGAGAGTGGTCATCATCTTGTTATCTTACCTTTTCAAGAAAGTTACAATTACTGAACACTAAAAACTGAACTTTTATTGTAAAAAAGTATAACAGCGATAAGCTATGTTATTCATAGACTACAGAATCATTTGATTTAGAACAAGGTTCAACTAGATTGTAGACGATTGGTCACAAACGAGCCGCAAAAAGAAGCAACGTAACCTTGCTGATACAAGCTATTGAATCTTCCTTTTCATGTTTATATGTTATGTAGTACAAGATGAAGAAAATGATTCCTTTCATTTCAACTTTTATAAAACTCGCTGAACCAGAGAATACCCCAATTTGCTTTGGAAGAAAATGTATGATGAAACATATAAAGTGAAAAAAGAAAGAAATGGCTTTCTAGTTTAATAGACTACAGAGATAGTGTTATGAGCCAAAAGTCTTGACTTTGATTCTCACCAGAAACATCAACGATATACAATAGTACTTGCAGAATCGTTATTTCCATTTCTGTAGATATTATTCTCTATATAGTTGTAACTTTCTTTACTAGTTTGGAAAGTTTATACAACAACATTCATAGGAAGAACAATATCAAGTTTATGATTCAACTCGATCTCGATACTAGTATTCCATGAAGAAGGATATCACTCCTC
>NW_005178259.1:0-5018 GCF_000341285.1 Galdieria sulphuraria
CTCTCTCTATGAGCTCCTTGACTTTAACAGTACTCTAAACTTTACCCCGTAAATTATGTCCCTATTTGTATGTTTTCTAATACTCAATGACTCGATATAATCCTTGGCACTTGTGTGTAGACCCAGTCAATGAATGGCAAAGTTTGAGGTTATAACTTTTTGTGTTTGTTAACTATCCAAATATTGCATATATCAAAATATACCAGAGTAGCCATAGTAAAAACTCAATCTAACATTCCCTGAGGAGAGTAGTAGTCACAAGAAAGTTTCTGGATGACTCAAAGTCAGGTACGTTTGAGTGTAGAGCCAATGACTCAAAATGAAGCACTCCTATGTGACAACATACTGCAATGGAATTATACAATATCTTGCAACAATGTCAATGTGATAAGAATACATAACTAACTATCTATTTGAATATGTGATAGTAATCTTTTGCAACAATACTATCTGCCAGGGCATTCCACATCTCAGCAAAGTTCCTACCAAACAACATTTTCCAGGTACTAGAAAATACCTTTTGTCTAAATCATTGCGACAGATAACTGTTTGAAAACGATTGATGGTGCAGAATTTACAAAAACTTTTCAATCTGACTACATTTCTGTCTCCTTTACTATTTGTCAAATAACCACTCCTCTAAAGGGTTCAACGTATTACAAACTTACAATTCCAAACAAAAGATTCTACTAAAATATTTCTTATTCTGTTAATATGAAAACCAAGCAGCTTTCGATCGATTCAACCAAGTTCCATCACCATTACATCTTTGAAGTTTGCACAACAATCTACAACCTTTTGTCCGCCAACTTGTGGCTCTATCAAACCTAATCTAGTTGAAGACTCATTCTACCTTTCAGAAAGGTAAAGTTTATGCTTGGTTATGGAAACCTGGGTGCTCACCCAATCACATCGGGTCTCTGGCTGAAGAAGGTTTGTTTTAGAACCTTCACAGTTTCCAAAGTTGAGAAGTAAAATACCATAGTTTAAGCCTTGCATTTTATTTTGAATAAAAAGTTTTTTGTTGTATAACTTTCCATTGCTCAAATTGAGTCATTATCAACGTGTCTCAAGCTTCCATAGCGATTTATTTTGGTAAAAAACTGATCCAACAGCCTTTTGAAGTCATCCATTGTGAGACTATGCTGAAAAATCGAAACATTTCAGAAACGTTTCAATTTCAACAAATATTCCATTCATACGTAGAAGAGAAGAAAGAATGTGAGATTCTAAAACAATTGGAGCAAAGACAAAGCGCTTTCTGGTGTCATATAGAGTTTTCTGTTTCTCCAATACGGACTTTTTCATGACTTGAGAGCCTTTCCCAACAAAGTTTTCTACAATTGCTTCAAAATAGCCAATCTATTGTCATAGACACCAAAAATGACTCAACTTATTGAACACAATTGTCGTATATTTAGTATTGATAATATTCAGAATGTATTATGCAATTACATAGCCATGTAAAATGGCTAGATAAGAATGAACTACTGTGAACCAGCCCTGTCAGCCAGCTAATAAACTCTTTTCGGAAAAGAATGTATGGTCTCCAAAGAGGCAAAAAAGTAAGATGTAACCAAGTTTCAAACATACAAAAAATAGTTTATTTGCTCTTCAAAACAAAGAAAAGGATTGAGTTAGAATCTATTGCCAACTTAAGAAACTGTTACGGATTCTATCAAGTAAATCTAATCCAAAATCCCAAAAAGTAGGATTATGAGAAACACCAAATGCTCTTTCAAGTCCATTCAAAATTTCGTCGTCAATCAGCATTTGGACATCTCTTTCACAAAGAATAACAAGTTCACAATTATCAGGTACTTTGAAAGAATCATTTCCAATAAACATTCCACTGGAGTAACAACGACTCTGATTACCCAACTCATTAGAAACATTCAATGATAACTTTGTACTAACGATAATAAGCATACAATGATGAGAATCCATTGCACTGGATAAGACTTGATCATAAACAGGATCTAAAAATTTCTTGGCTTCATCTATAATATCTGACCAGCCAATTCCTTCCGACTTCCAACGTCCTTTACAAGCAACTCCAACAGTAAGAACTTTGGGTTCCACAGGAGATTGTAATTTGAATATAATATCAGGACTATGAGAAGTAGCGTCCAAAGGAATGTAAACAGTCTCTAAATAAAGTGTCTCCCGAATAATCTTATTCCATTCAGTACTGGCAAAAGTTCTTCGACTCTTGTTCGATTCACTTCTTGTTTCTCTAGAACTAACAACAGACTTGATATAGTGAATAGGTGATATTGCACTCATTGGAAGTTTCATTTGTTTCCATATAGGAGACAACTGACACAACAATTCCCTCAACTCATTTCGATTCTTTGAAGACAACATCAAAACTAGTCGTAAAGCAACAATTCCTTCAAATACACGACACTTTGAATAGAAGAAACAATCTACTGGTTCGACATCGAGTGATCCAAGAAGTATCTTTTCCAAAGAAGATATGGAAGGGTCGTTCTTGAAGATTACAACAAATACTTTCGGAATTAGGACTTGAAAAGTATTTTCGTCAATAGGATATCGATATAATCCCATTTCAGTGACTGCATCATATAAAAAGGACTCCGAGGTCAATCTATCATCTACTTTAGACGGTATACGATAAAGAGCCATCATCAAAAGTAAATCAAAAACACTTCTTCTATCTTCGTCCAAAATCAATATTCGTTCCACAAATGGTTCAGCACAAATTCTTCGGAAATCGTAGTCATTCATACAAGTCAAACATTCTTCTTTCGATATGAAAGGCTGATTTCTTGCTATTATATAATTCAAAAGCATATTTACTGCACGAGTCAACAAACCAGGAACTCCACCTGTACATTCCAATAATGAGTCTGCCAATTCATTTACTGAAAATGAAGAACTACATAAGACATTACAAACCGGAACTTGAGTAGGTGTCTTTAGAAGACTCTTTTCAAGGAATTCAACGATACTGGAAGCGTCCAAAGGTGATAAAGAAATAAAATGTAGTATAACTCTTGATACCAAAAGACACATAATTCTTAATACTTAAACCCTTGCTTTTCCCAACAACAATAAAAAACAAGTCGGGTTCTTTGCACAATTGACTAATGATACCGAAAAAGTCATTGTAAGGTCGAACCACACCTTTGTCATTCTTCTCCAGTTCAAAAAAAGTTCCCTTTGTATCAAACACACCAACTTCGTCAATTGCCAACAAAAGAAATTGATCGGAAGGAATGCCCAAAATCGAACGAAGCTCTCTAACTAAAATACAGGGACATGTACGACATTCTTTAAAGACTACATCAGCATCCACAGACTCTTGTCCAACAGAAGTACAACACGATCCGAACAATAAATAGTAGACTGCCCACTCTAGGTTGCGCTCTATCGGGACTGTGGGCTCCAACCCCCTTAAATCCACATAAAACAATGAAGCCCTCTTCAAATTCTCCAAAAAGGCTCTCCTCAAAGGGTCCGAAGCAAACGTCGACAGAAAAGTTTCACCAAACCTTTGCACCAACTCCAAATAGGTTCGGGCAAAGGTCGTTTTGCCCGAGCCAAAGAGATGGGGGGCAAATGGTATGGTCAAGCGATAGTTGCAACTACTTGTTACACCCCTGAGTTGTTCTCTGTTGCTATGAAGATCATACAGTTCTTCTGTCACTCGAAAAACATCTCTTTCACGATCTACCACAACAGACTTAAACTTGTCCACAGCTTCCCACTTTTCATCCAAACTCGCCATCGCCAAAGAGAAATTAAACAATCTTTTGTTTATTTCGGAGTACAAATATAAATAAACGATTGACTGTTTGTCGGTCACAACAACAACAAGGAAAACAGTAAAGGATACCAATCCAACTTCTTCTCTTTATCAACTGATGACTATGTCATACCTTTTATGGCTTGGACTGAGATGACTTGAACTATGGAAGAACGATCAATATGGCTTTTTCCGCTATCGATATTCTTATTCTCGTATGCTAATATAATGGCAACTCTCATAGGGTACAAGAAGGATTAGAAGGAAGCCAATGTTTATTTCACAAGTTTTTTATGCTCTTTGAGAGTATAAAGCTATTGAACATGGCCCATTCTCACATAGATAAGAAAGTTTCTTTCAGAATTTTCGAGAGTAGTCATGAGAGTTCCAAGCAATATAGATTGTTCATGAAGAATTTGTTCCATAGACGTCTCTCTCTAGATTTTCTGTATTTTATAGAACAGTTTTTACGTCACTTTTGCTTCATTTCGAAACACGGAACTAGAGTATGAACCAAGTCATTCTCTTGTACAGTCTATTCAAAAGCTCCAATTGAAATATTATTATTTAGTAGAAATGCAGAAACCCGCAAGCACAGCACTGCTTTATTTTCAGCAATCATCAAATTCCTTTCTTACGATATCATGACAAGTAGCAGCTTATCACTAAAGCTACAAAAGTTGATGATAGCAAAAGACAAAAGCAAAACAAATGTGCAAAGAAGGATCCAAAATATCGCGTGGTTTTATCAAATCTCAGAAACAACAATGACTCACACAAGTGTATCATCAATACTCAATTTCTGTAAGAGTCAATAACTCCTTTTTCTTTCTCCTCTGAAAATAGTAGCAGACAATAATAGCATTTGATACTGTGGATTCTGTTAAGAGGAGAAAATATATTTTCAAGAAAAATTCAATTCAGTCGAATTGAGTCTATTCTATCGACTCTCTTCTCGTATCTTGTCATTGCATAACATTTGAATCATAGTTGAATTCGTTCTCCTCAATAGTCGACTATACATTTGAGGTGCTTTTGAAGGTAAACATGACTGTTTAGGTTTAAAGGCTTTTGCTGCATCCTCTTGTACGATAAACTTTGTAAAAACCACAACTTTTAAAGATATACAAGAAAGCAAACTATAAAAAGTACAAAGCTGCTTTAGGAACGATATAACTCCGAGAGAGCTATTATCTCTTCCAATATAAAAAAAGGTAAAACTTTTAAAAGCTCTGCAAATCAAACG
>NW_005178258.1:0-5009 GCF_000341285.1 Galdieria sulphuraria
TCATCATCTTCCACTTCATCGTCATCTTCGTCTTACACAACTTCCAGCTTTCCGAATATCGCAAAAACTCCCACCTGGCCTCCTTACCCTCTCAACGATTCCATATCTTATCAAGATTTCGAATTTGTCTGTCCCAGTGGAGTCCTATCAGGCTTTTTCGCTTACAACGGATCTTGGTTGAGTGGCCTTTCCAGTTTTTCCTGTTCAAATGGATCCTCCTACAACTTGACTTATGGTCAACCAGGCGGTAGCGGAANAACTATTGGGAATAATGGAACTACTTATGGAGTGCTCANGACTTCTCATGAAGGATCTGATCCTCAGTATCATCNGACTTGCCNAAACGNAGGAACAAACATTTGCTATGCCAACGTCTATCGAGAGACTGATCCCATATCTGNAATATCATGTCCACCTAACTCTACTATCGTCGGTCTTTACGGAAAACAATTCCAATACAAAGGTTCTTCATATTTCGGAAACTTGGGATTTGTTTGCGGTTCTACAAACTCCATTCAATCTTACGTACACCATTCTTCCGTTACGTTTGTCAACAGCACTGGATCGACTATTCCTATCGGGTTTCAGCAGCAGTTGGAATTGGACAGCACTGGGANAGGAANAAATTCTTCATGGACAAACGTCATGTTTGACTGCGATAGTTATCNAGATAAAGTTGAAGGAACCGTGGGCTATTTTTTCCNAAGCGTTCCTACTCAAATTAAATCAAGTGAAAGTTGGATCGTCAACTATTTCGTCTATCCAACTTCCAGCAATCTTCNGAATGACTCAACTACTGGAGNGAACACGAGCTACAGCAAAGACAGTGCCACAGACAACGGTGCCAGCATCTTTTACTTTTACAAAAACTTTCAGGGTAGCTCACTTCCTTCTAATGNGAAACTTGTTCATAATGNAGGAAACAACACTTTGCAATTCGNAAATGGATCGTATTTACAGACTTNGAGCTACAAAGAAGGATCAAGTAATAACTTGGTTTTGTTTGAAGACAGCGACATTGGAAGCGAATATTATCCTTTCATTGNAGAGTTTAGTTGGATGTACGAAAACCCTGACACAAGTTCTATTGCCGGACNAGCCGATTGCATGGGAGNAGGAATCTNAGCAGACCTTTCTGACACCTTTTCAAAAAGTGCAGGTGCAAGCTCCCCTAATCTTCCTAGTGGATATGCAATGTACTATGAATTTTACTTGTATGACCTACCTGCTCTTTTTATCAAAGGAACTTCTCCCATTTATTCCAACGCGAGCATGTNGAAGGACCCTAATAAGCAAATATACAGCTATAGTCAGTTACAGGTCGATTCTACAAAAATTGTCGCGAATCNAGCACAAAATGTGGACAGCAAACTGTATGTGGGCACGCCTTCCAGCTCGGAAATTAGCGAAATTCTTTCATACCAAGGAACTGTTAGTGACTCCGATGGGAAAAGTCTTTGGANAAGTTCGGCTGACGGAGGTGCTTGGAGCAATCAATACCTTTATTGGTTTCGAGTTCGTTCAGGTCTTCCTCAAANGAGTCAACAAGTATGACTTCCATTAAAGAAGAAGTTTCTTACAGAGAAGCCCCATGCTATAAAAGAAATAATTGTTATTTCCTGTTCCTTTCCAGCCATACAATCCTACGATGTGTTCATTAGTTTTACATTGGAGTTCCTTGAATTCGTAGCTTTCATCTGCGTCTGCGCAATAATCGTTGTAGCTGGCGCATCTGAAATGAGGAAAAGGCTTTTTCTGTTTAGAAACTCTTAAATATACGGCTTTCAGCTCTTGACCGGAACTTGTTTCAACTATCACTCCACCATGCTGCCCGAAATATTGGTTCAATTTGATTTTTTTCTTTCCATCGGAAGTAGCACAAAAAAACGGACCCATTCCTGAAAGCCATGCACCATTAAAAATTCCTCCTCCTACGAGAAGTGGATGAGACGATGGACATTCAAAACGAAAAGATGAAGTTTCTGAAGGAGGTTTATTGTCAGGAAACAGCGGTCCTTCAGTCGCAGTTGATAGAACTCGAAGGTAATATATAACAACAACGATGATAATGGCGATCATTAGTGCTATGATAATGGTAATCGTTGTGCTAGTTGCACCCATGACGCGGTTGTTTTATTATTTTTAAAAAGCTATTTCACCCCCGGTTTCTACAAAAAAGCACCAAGGGCCCGCCTTTTAAAAGGGGATGAAGTCGTTTCACTAGAGCTAGCGGCGAGTGAACACAATGAATAAGAGTACGAGAAAAACAATGAGCACAAGAGCCATGCCTCCGTAAGCAGCATATTCTATAAGTAAGGGAGAACTCACGATTACAATTTTGAATCCGTCTTTTTCTTCAGTATAATTTGAAAATTTTCCTGTAGGAAGAGTGATTTGATAAAGTTGACTCGTAAGGTCTAAAGCTCCAGTCGTCGTAGACGGTTTAATACTGAATGTTTTTGTGACGGCGTACTTGTACTCCATTTTGAAGGCGTACAAAAATTTTTCACTTTTCGTGCACGCAAAATTCATTACGGCATTAATGTCCCATGTTGGGGACGTGGTTTTTTTCAAATATTCTTGAAAAGCTTCGATTTGTTGGTCAGAAGAAACCGCTGTAAGGTTAGTTTCTTTGTAGTAACTAGTAGTTTGATCCTGAGTATCGGTAGGAACATCTTTAGCTGTGTAGAAAGTCACGATAGTAAAACCGTTAGCGACAACTCTGATTTCTCCTTGGAAGTTGGAAGGTACTCTCGTTTTTACGCCTATGACCAGAGCAGCCGCTGCAACACTTATGTAGTATTCACGAGCTGCTGTTGAATAAGAAGATTTTGTTGACATTTTATGTTTCACCAAAGAAAATAAGAAAAGAAAGTTGAATAGAAGACATGAGTCTCGGTGATTCAGACAAATATGGGCTAAATCGATCGTCGTATTCCGACGATTTCCACCCAAATCGAATTTTTAGACTCTCAAAAATGCGGAATCGTCATAAGCGAGGTACATCTTTATTCTTTCTTTCAAACAGGACTTGGGTTTAGTAGAGACTAATTGAGAAGAAGAAGGAGCAAACCGACAGAGAAAACAAGAATAACTGCAATTCTTATGACGAGGGATTTATGGCTTGATTCCGGAAGGTCACTGGTCAGTTCGTTAAGAATTGTATTAAACAGAGGTTCACACTTCTTTCCTGTCTTCAGAGATTTTATATAAAGAAAAAGCAAAGCTTGTTGCGGAGTCGCTTCAGACAGCTTTTCCAGAAAGCACAGTTCCTCGTCTGCTAAATGGTCGTTGCTACTATCTCTTCGGAGCCAGTATTCTAAGGACTTCAAGTCTACGAAGTAGGTTCCTCCAATATTTTCGATGGAAAGTCTTCCAAGCAAGGGAGTGTTCATTTTTGCTTGTCAAACGTTTATTTGAGAAACTGACAGAAGAATAGCCGCGCTATTTAAAGACTTTATTTGAAAACCAGAGAAAATCCAAAGAAATCACCAAAGTTGTATGAATCGATGAAACAAGACAAGGAAAAATGCCACCGAAAGAATCACGATAAATGTAGATGCCACCAACGAAAGAACTTCTGCTAGAGGTTGTTCTACATAGGTCGTGGAGAGGAGTCGCTGAAATTCTCGCATTTCTGGCTTCCCAGTTGCCATAGAGTACTCATAAAGTACTCTTAGGGCGCTTGTTGTCCTTATTTTGAAGTCATTGGGAATCAGATCGAACCAACTTTCGGTTTCTAAATGACGTTTCAAAACATTCAAAAAGACAGCGTATTGTTTATGGAACTTTCCAGGAACTGATTTTTTTTCTGCAAGTGGTATAGTGTCCATACCCAGCCTTGCTTGCTTACTCACAACCAAGAAACGGTCATTTATTAAATGCAAAAACTATATGCGAGACGTGAAAAAGCTCTGATACTGAATCGAAGAAAGGAATAGGTGCATGAACAGAATGAATCGACCTGCGAGAATAGCGAAGAACGCCGCGACCACCCACACCGAAATGAAAGACGTAGCGAATAGAAGGAAAGTATAGCCATGTTGTTCTTCATTTGTTGCACGGAGGAGTTGTTTGAACTCAGGGATATGTAGTTTGCGAGTTGATAGAGCTATGAAAAAAAGAAGAGAAAGAGCTTGTTTTGTTTCCATCTCGCCTATTGGTGGAATTTGGCTGCGTCTAATATCATCGTCCATTGCGTTTTCAAAGTGATGCTTTAAATCGTTCATATGAATGACACATTGTTTGTGGAATTTCCCAGGAACTAGGATCTTTTCTACCAATGGATTGTCGTCTACATCCAACCGTACTTCTGTCATTTTTGAACCAAAAACGTCAAAAGATCAGCTGGACGAAAATACAAGCGCTGCATATAAAGCCTTTGAAGTCTAATCCAGGAGTGTTGACGATATAGGAGAGATTCTCCACGGATTAGCTGGGATCTTCGTTTCGCTTTGTTTGATTTGGGGTAATCCCTAGGGTTCTTTGGTGACCAGTCTTTCTTATAGTTGGTGACCAAATAAGATACTGGTCACCAAGTGGTTACCAAGGGTCACCAATATCACATAGGCTGGTGACCAGAGTCGGTCACCGTAACGGTAACCAAGACGTCATAGGGTTTAGTCACCAAGCCTATGAAATTACTGTGGTTTATTAGGGTTTATTTAGGGTTTATTTAGGGTTTATTAGGGTTTATTAGGGTTTATTAGGGTTTATTAGGGTTTATTAGGGTTTATTAGGGTTTATTAGGGTTTATTAGGGTTTATTTAGGGTTTATTTAGGGTTTATTTAGGGTTTATTTAGGGTTTATTAGGGTTTATTAGGGTTTATTAGGGTTTATTTAGGGTTTATTTAGGGTTTATTTAGGGTTTATTAGGGTTTATTAGGGTTTATTAGGGTTTATTTAGGGTTTATTAGGGTTTATTAGGGTTTATTAGGGTTTATTAGGGTTTATTAGGGTAATTTAGGGTTTATTTAGGGTTTATTAGGGTTTATTAGGGTTATAACGA